>NW_008752256.1:49889-120942 GCF_000715545.1 Opisthorchis viverrini | reverse complement strand
CGACGCGCCCACGTTTACGCACTGGGACCTACATAAAGAGAAACCAAACCCAGTCAAGACACACAGACTCGCGCGCGCGCAGGGAGCAGGACGTCAACCTCTCCACAAGTCCACGGACAATCATGGAATACGTGTAGCAGCCAAGCTGTGGAGAAAACACGTTCCCACTGTCCGGACTTTCATCAAGGAACTCTCACATACGATTAGTTCCTTTATTGACTTGCTCCCATTTCGCATTGTATTCATTTTCATATGTGTCGCAACCAGGTTAAAAACTTCTATTAGTGCACATTCACCTTCTGATTTGTATTATGGCTATCAGCATCTGTGCACTAATACTCGTCTTCAAACTCCCTAAATTATGGCTATCAGCATCTGTGCACTAATACTCGTCTTCCAAACTCCCTAATGATAACTTCACTGACACATTTACGTATCAATTGTATCAGCTACCACTTCCAATGCTTACCTACCTACCCACGTCCCCAAATCTTTGGCGAACGAAACTGTTGCAGCTAGAACAACTCTGCAGCAAGTACGCGCAACGTAAATGGAACGGTGTTCTCAATAAAGTCAAGTCTCAAACCAGTAGCTATGTACGAAAGATCAAAGAGAAGCTTGGTTTGTCTGAACAGAATCTATTAGCAACCCAAAATGGAGCTTTTATGACCTACCAAAAGCCCGTAAACAACGGACGCCAATTAGCTTATGCAACTACGTCGAATTACAGGTTAGGAAAGTTCCTAAACCAGATTATTCAGACGCTCCAGAAAAATATCACACGCAACTTCGAAATTTCTCTTGATTTTGTTGACGAGTTTAGACAACAAACCGTGCACCGTAATGAAAACCTCAGTTTTGATGTATCACCTCTTTAGCCTACAACCGAAAGGTTGTCAGTCCACGACTCATAAGCCTGGTGAAAACTCCTCGACAGCCCGCGGCTGGTTTTGCCCTTCTCGGGACGCATCAGATAGGCACAGTTCCCGAGTTTCCGTCAACCTTATGATCTACCTGAACCAAAATTGCACGAAGTTAGCAAAATACACCCGTTTGCATTACGCCTATACAGTGTATCGCAATATCTCAAATATCGTACCAACTGGTGTGGCCTGGTGCAGCACATTTAGTTGCTTAAGAATATGACAAACGAAAGATTCAGCTGGGTTCCAGGTGAGTCTCCCGTCAAAACTGAATGGATATGCAAATGAGTGTGTTTGTCGACGTCAGTCCAGATTCGCTCACTCACTGTTTTCTCTCCCGAGTGTTAGCTTACTTACTATTCTCGAGAGATACCATCAGTCAGTCGGTCGGAGCCTCATGTAGTCCGCCACCTCAAACGCCTGTGTTGGGTCTTCGGCTTTCGGAAAGCTAAAACGAATCCTGAATCGAAAAGTGACCTATGAGGATCACTCTCCTTTAACGTGTCCTGCTTCCGTTCGTGCCCTTTACAGGTCATCTGACACCGCGATCAACCCTTCATCGTAATTTCACTCGCTTTGGTGAAAAACCTGCACCACTGCGGTACTTCCACTGAGTCCTGAAGAATGGTATGGCTTCACTAGCTGCCATATCTCTAGCTTCTGGAGACTTTTGTCGCTTTTCGGACCCTTTATCAATTTGTTGGACCTGACCGAGCCACCTCTCAACAAAACTCGTTCCCCAGCGTGCATCATTTCGATAGGTTGCAGATGTCGTATCTTGAGCCGACTTCAGTATGTCAGCTATGTTGTTGTTGATATCAACTACGGAGTATACGAGTCCCTCGATGATTCCTTAACACTCCACTTTAGGGACCTTTTATTGTGTTCATATCGTTTGGTTGTCGCTATTTAACCGCATCCATGGACACCTTAGTTCTGTCTCTGAATCGTAGTCGCTGTTAGGATCTTCCTCACAAGAGGCTACTTTAAAATCGCTCAGTTTGCACTAAAAACAAACAGTGCGAATTAACGACCATCCCACCAAGAAAAATTTGATTGACCGTCGCCACTGTGGCAGGGATGTAAACTGGCGGCTCTAACTGTCCATTTTTCATCTGTAGACGCCCCGCTGAAACTCAGAATTGGGTCAATTTTCTTGCAAGTTCATTGGTGCCTAGGGTCAAAAGAGCGCGAACTTGTTTGACCGTGGCTGCTGAGGTTTTCCTCATCGTGTCCACCAAACTGGAATTTTTTTAGTGAAGCGTGGACGTACGTTGGTTTCAGAATCATAATCATCGCTGTGCAGAAACGTACTTATTCAGTACCTACTAAATCAATGCGTCCTGATCGTTTTTTATACGAAGACTGCCTATGCGATCATTACTCAACAGTTAGTTACGTGTGTGTACATACACTTCATCTTTGCTTCACTCTCCTTGTCCGTAGACCTCTCTGCATTCATTACTGCTCAACTATACTAACTTGCTGTACCATATAAAATTGTCCTTCTCAGTGGATCCGCGCATGGTGAACATGCCTACGCAGCCAGCCTTCAGTCTATTTGCTTTTGAATTCAGCGACGCTTAACGTGTACGAATCGGTCACGTGATACTGTGTAACGACTGGTATGCCAGTTTTGTCAGCCGATCAATACTGCTTGTGTGCTTTTGTAGTAGACATCGGTCTGATTTGTGTGCTCTTGCCACATCGCTTTGTACCTGTAACTTTGTCCTACTTTCTATCGGTGTGCCTATGTGTTTGCAATGGATGCAAATGAGTTGTTTGATTCTTTAAAACCAAAAAGACAGACTTCTTGTCCATGACGAAGTTGCTTTTACCGATCATTTTTTCGTCCGGCAGATTATTATATTTGATCTTAGACTAGCTGGTAGCGTTCACCTAGAGGAAGTTAACGGTAAAGCTGAAGGATTCTGTCCTTTTGAAGGTCCTTGTCCATTGTTTACACAGCTCTCACCAAGCGGTAGCACATCCGTCCTACAGGGTTGCTGTGCATCAGCTCCACGTCATCATACTCTCTCATAATCGTCCACTCACTACGAACAGCATTGTTCAATAAACATCACCCAAAATGTCAACTGGACTTCGAAGAGCCATGAACGAATAACGAGGCGTGAGACCCTTTAGCAGTCCAACCAATGGCGTGGGTAATTGCCGTCTCCCTTGATCGGGACCGTGGTAAGGCGAGGCAGTTTGTCGCACTTGTGGAAGTTCGCTTTTTCTTTTCCGGGATACTCTCCGAAATACGATAAGATTTGCCTCAGATTTGCATATTCGGCCCAATGCCAACTATTCTTGGCGAAAGCCATACCTTCTGATTGGACGTCGTCAAGTGTTCGCTGACGGAGTTTTCTAGCCGTCAGTTTATTGTGTTTATTGTGGCTCATCAAGCATGGAGGTTTCCTTGGCTTTGAAGGTTGATGGCGGTTTTGCTGGGACTGGGTAAATCTCCCAAGATCATCTTTTTCGTGTTATCATTCACGGAATGCTCACAACCTCACATTCGGGTAGCTATACTTCTCCATGTGACACCCCTGAATTTGCTACCTTGGTTGATGATAAGGAACTCTGAATGAGCAGGCTGATTGTAAATCTTAGACTCTGAATATCAGTCCTGTGTTGTTTACTTGGACTACTAGTAGGTGTTCTTTCATCGCTGTTAGTTCTCGGGAAGTTGAAATCTCCATATTAATGTCCTAGTGAACGCTTGTACTGCTCCCGGCAATTGGCGATCATCGGGAACAGTTATTGATTATCCTCTGTTGAATCGTCCATTTTAGGGTGATCTGGTGGTTAGTGTTGGCAACGGCATCATGGACAATTTAACACCAAACCCATGTGTACAGATCTGTCAATCCTAGATTGTGGTTTCGTCTTTCGTTCCATTGAATACACCTTTTTGTTGTTAAGATGTCCCAGCGGTTTTCGTGTTTCGATAAAATTCTCAAGGTGATTCAAGCAAGAGCCCTAAAATATCCCGACAACGGTCTAAAGCTTTCATGTTGCAGGTTAGGCGCGTATCCTTTGGGACATCTGGACTCCGCGGCAAGTCTTTGGTTTACTGCGAGACAGTGATGGTGTATGGAAAGTATTGGGATGTCTTGACGTAGTAAAAGTGTAGTTGCTATCATCCCAGGCGCACCAGAACACACTTCCTTCAACCACAACACTAATTCTGGAATAGACAAAACCAATCACCTTCACCCCATTTTTGTTTTTAATATTACTAGCCTCACACTTTCCCTCTGAGGAAGGAGCTTTTACTATCTCCGTGACATGCTTCACCACCATTCATACGCCGTGGTTTGGAGTCGAAAATCTCACGAACAGGTCGTGTGCGGACTATCCGTAGGCAATCAAAGTCAAACGCGATGCTTTTAACCGGTTCGACTGTTGATTACACTAATCATAGCTTGTTTTCTTACTGTAATGATCGCTGTGTTCTGTTATTATGTACTATTTACCGAGATCTCGACCATGAATCATCCTGGGGGCTCAAAGAAGTGTGCAAATTATGCGTTGGACAGTTTCATGTTTCTCCTTTTTGTCCAACCTAGAACCTCGCTTGTTTTCCTTCACCTCTAGTTTCTGCGTTGCCCGTGAATGTCAGACAGAACGACCATGGACCAGTTCTGTCCTGTTGATCAGTTGGACGCTTCTCCTCACATGTATGGCTTGTCTGAACGTGTCCGCCAGTTTGTTGCTCAGTGCCCTTGTGGTACCCGTGTTACTGATATTTGTGCGCTACTCAAATCACTCAAAGTAAGATTTCTGTTTCTTGGGTTGTTTTTTTTTTCATTCCCCCGTGGATAAAAAAATAGAGCTATGTCACATGCGGTCCACTCTCGTTGTAACCTCGCCCTCCCTTTTCGAAAAAAATGGCTACAGAAAAGGGTGACAATTGGATGTTTGTGAGTCGTTTTACGTCCTTCATCTGCACGCTGGTCTCACGGTTGCTCTTTCAGTTTGGTGCAGTTCACTTCTCAACTACGTTTAGATGTGCCCCACTTCTATTTTTTGAGCTTACTGAGTGACACTTGATATCGCTTGACCACAGCCATTGTTCGAAGATAATACGGAGCAGGTGCAAACGTAGGGAAACTACAGACTAAGCTAATAGTATTGTCACTGTGTGACTGAGGGTGATTCGGATTATAGGCATTGGGTGAATGACAGTATAACGATGTATGCAGCAGTAAAACATTTACGGATGCCCACAGACAGCCATAATGCTATTATGAACAACCCGTGAAACGGGAGTGTTATAGGCCTGTCATGAAGTTACAGGCTCTTGAAGTGATCTCGGTGCTGGGTAGTGTGCTACATTAGCGTCGCTCCACCTTGCAGTTTTTTATCATGTGTTGGATAGACCACCTCCCATCTGTTATCTAGATCACGCAGTTTTTCATTTCCACTCTTTGCATTCTCCAGATTCCTCTCCTGTCTGTTCGGATTATGTTGGATCCTACTTTCACCTCCGGTTCTTCTCCTTCTTGTGTGCTACATCCACCTGTCATTCTTTGAGAAGGGTATTCAAATCCAAGCCAATGCTGTTGATTTTCCTGCCTTGCAGGATTTTGTAACCAGAGTACTTGTGCAGCTTATGATTGAATCGGACCTATTCGGCTCATGGATCTGGTCAGTCCTGACTTGCGGATATAGTTCATTGTGGCTGCTGAGTTGGCATAGTATCTTGTGCGAGTGAGGTGAACTTGTTCGATCTAACGGTGAACACGACGATCTTTGCATTCCTTTTGTAACGCTTTGTATGCTCGTGTGTGATGTAGGCCGTTTTCAAGTGACGAAGTGGGGTGCTTTGTCCATGAACTTTTGTTGTTTTTCTTCACGTAAGCTGTGTTCCGCATGCTCATTTTATCTTGTGCTCTAAGTTGGAAATTGAATACTGTGCAAAACCGGTTACTGTTGTGAAGTTACCCTCCGTGGTTGTCCTAGGCTCGCGAATTGGAAGTGTTGAGTGAGCTGAATCACCAGGGCTAAATAGTGCTATCTGCATGTTTCCGACTAGCGGAAGACTCTAGACCACTTCATGTTGTAGTGGATATGGTGCGAAAGCGAATCTATGGTGAGAGATTGAGATGCTTTTTTTACTGGAGCAAACTATAGTGTTTAGACAAAACAACATTCCACCCGTAGTAAGTTGAGCTTTTGAAAATTAATTCGCTATGGAATATGTCCACAGCACACCTGACCTGCATTGAACACGCAGGTCACTGTTTTTTCCAACCTTAATAGGATTTCCGGAGTGCAGCCTGTTGACTGTAGTCTCAGGTCGTCTTCGAAACAAGACAGTCTAATGAATCATCTTCATAGGAAACCAGAATGTTTGAATCCAGACATCCATGAAACAGCAGACGCAACAAAATACCGGAGGTCCCTTGACTGTGCACATCTTGATCTGCACTAAACGCACTTATAATTGCTGTCTTTCTCAATCCAGAGGCTTACATAGGAATGGCGAACCTTTTAGTTGATGCAAACTACTAATGAGTTACCTCGGTTGGGGGCATTGTGATACTTGCATAATAACCGGCATTTATCAGTGTGTAATCACCCTACGCGGTCGTCCGGAGTGATTCACCAAGCTGCGTTGGGATGCTGTCCTTTCCGGGGAAGCAACCAGAAGGTCACACGGGTCGAGAAGGAAACCTTTACAACTGTATTCGAGACTGTATTGTTATAATTGCTCTTCCCCATGGGGTCTCTCGTTCTGCCTTTCTTGTAATCTGGTTGCCACAAATGGGTATCTTATGACTCAGTAGAACGTAGAAAAAATAGAGCACAAGCAAGATTACGCAATGAAACTCAATGAGAAACAAAAGTAATTGTTTGTCCTCCGGTGTAATCTCGGGGGGAATTTAGGACCCACATGCAGTATTTTCATTGTTTTGGAACTCATCTAGAATCATTATTTTCGTTATTAACGTGGCGATGCCCCCCTACTATTATCGAGAATACCATGTCTAATTTTCAGGTATTGGGTTATCATAGTATGTTAGAAACCACTTAGTTGTGGGGTGTTGTGAGAGAACGTTTTCCGCCAAGTGGTCGCTGCAGAAAAGGAAGAGGTGGATCACAAGAATGGGTTGGGGGTCGTGCATCCAGCAGTCTACCTCGCTCTCGCTTCATACCAGATGTAGGGATTGTCGGAAGCCAATGTGATAGCGAGCATGAGGATTCACAGTTTCTTTTATTCGCCTACTACGGTACTTGACTTCCAAGCTATGCTTGGAGGACAAACCTGAATCCTGAAAAATGCTGCAAACTTGCTAACGCTTCGTCATTCATAAAGCTTTGACAAAACTTCTTAATCCAACACCCACAACCGCCAATATGCCAAACATATACAGGAACTCAATAAGGGACCCAATTTACTTCGTTTTTAGTAATCATGTGCAGCCAAATGGGGCATATCTTTTCCACCCGGAAAACCTTATAGTTATTCCCACCACTTTGTTGAGTGCATGGTAGAGAAACGCTCTATTTATGCATACGCTCTGTTTGTATTACCCCCGGCCTGGTATGCGAACAAGGGTGAAATTCAGCAGTCTTTTGCACACCACGAAGAAAGTATTCACATGATATATTCAACTAAGTCCGGTGTGGGACACCAGAACAGGAAAGAATTATTTATCAACTGATGTTCGTTGAGCAAACTTAAATCTGAGATCAGTTCAATTCGCAATGTAGTGACTGGTCGGAAATAAACAACTAGGATCTGATGCAACCACGTGCTGACTGCGTTAGACGCGGCCCATCAAAGTTGAGGTCGCAGCTTCCACACACCTTACGTTGTCTTTGGTTTGTTCGCTGAGCGTCCTAACTGATCCACCAGTCTTCTCTGCAATGATTAATCCAATGCGCTTGCCGCCATCTGGAGTGGGACATGTTGCCGAACGGCTTCATCCATAATTTCTTTCTAGTTGAAGCAATTTATCCCTAAGGCTTAGGCTGGGTCTTATTTCCATACATTCAAATGAAGTTTAGCAACTAATCTTAGGAGTCAAGCGAATTGCTCAGTGTGAATGTGTTCATCGGCAGAGACCATCATTGTGGACATCAGCTCTAGAGGGTGTTGTGGTGCGGTCTTAGCCCGTGGATTGAAATCTATCTCAGCGCAAAATTGAAGTTGAAGTGATTGGTTTGGATAAGACATCGTCGGGTCCGAAAAGCTCCGTGACGTGAACCTTACCATCTGCGTTGAGAATCATCAGGTGGACATAGAAAACAGTTTTCGGTTTTATCAACTTCTTGATAATAATGATAATTAATAATCGTTCAGCTGTAGCAACCTTCCGGTGTCTAGCTGCTATGCCACACGAGGGCTGGGATACTGCAAGGTCGCCCAAGCCTAGATAGACGTCGACAGGCAGATGCCGGGTTCGAACCATGGACCTTCCGGTCACTAAATTCGCGCTCTAACCACTTGGTCCACCAATTTCTTGGAAAGGAGCAAAAGCCGCCGTTAAATATAGACAGTTCCTGCAGACTGTCTAGTGACTCTAGCCGTGGCGGTTGGGTTCGTTATCTCATAAGAATTTAATGTCGAGTAAAAGTACGTTTAAGAAGACAGCGCGGAGGAACTATGACTTACTGCGTGGCGGTTGCTTCTTAAAGTACGCTGAAGATTAATTCGACTGTTCAATCGGACACATTCCGCCTCAACTGTTTCTCTACATAGGAAGACCAAAGATCTTGCTTGACACTTCAGTCCCTAGTGTTTTCCGCCATAGTACAATGATTTTGTTTGATGTCTAGTCAGCTTTAAGACCAAAGGATTCGAGGCATCGCAGAAATAAGTGAAGCGGAGGAACGCTAGCACCTGCTAATACTCGGTGTCTAGCTTCGGTTTGTCCCATGTAAAGACACTGAAATGCCCTGTTTCCCAGCGATGTTCTGGTTTCATTCACATACAAAAACACCTGAGGTTGGTGGAAATGTATGATGAGAAAACGACTTTATAAACGAGACATATAGCCAAAAGGGGAATAAAATTTATGCTGAGCAATGCAAAGGCTAACTGGAGTCTGGTGCCGTTCGACTTGTTCGCAAACTGCCAATAAAGAGCCAAGCAAATTGAGAAAGAACAAAGCAACTAAGCTCGCGTGGATTGATTATCTTCTTCATCCTGACCGTGCATGATCATCCGAGTGAATTCTTTGTAGTCGAAATTGCCGTTACTAATTGGTGCTCCGTGAAACAGTTCGTCAACTTTATCGTGTGTCCACCGATCACCCATGGTGGTCATCAGTTCCCGCAAACGGTCTTCCGGTATGACTCCTGTGAAAACGAAATGCAAAGTGCAGCTAAAAAATGCACATCCATTCACGATACAAACAGCAAGTTCCGCAACAACAAATCGTTGAAATTAGGCTCATAATGCTCGCATATACAGCAGAAGGCGGCGTAAAGACAGCCGAGTCACTCTACTAATCAGTGAGTTAGTCAGCAGAAGTGTTACTGTTTCGCTGGATGGTCTTGAATTGACTAGTACATGGATGGTAAGACAGAAATGCCGTGCTTTCGCCGAACCACGAGTAAACAATGAAGCAAGAAATTCGTGTACAACCTATCGTATAAACCACATTCAAGGATTTGAACTATCGACTACAAAAGACGAAGGGCTCCTCCCGATTGCCACAGGGCACAGGAACGACGACGTCCCACAGATGGTAACACACGGACTCCTCAAAACTCAGCAGGATATCTTTCCGAAGGGGGCTAACTTACCAGATCCGTCTGGATCGAAGCACGCAAATGCGTTCATAATTGCCTCCTCTGGATCACATCCCATCATTTTCTCTCCAAACAGAGTTAGGAACATGGTGAAGTTAATTTGCCCCTTGGCCTGGGACAACATATCGTCCAGGTAGGCCTGAGTAGGAGTCTTCCCCAACGATCGGAAAATCTCCTCAAGATCGCTCTGATCAATGATGCTATCCTTATTTGAATCGATCAGAGAGAATGCCTCCTGAAAAGTGACACAAAGGTTACTAGATGACTCGGGCCGGTGCATGAAAAGTCGCACTTGAATTTGAAACGTAGTCGTATGCAGCGAAGTTGATGTGAATCGAGAATAATACACTAGCTTGTACATAGGGACTTTGACAGTGGGATAGCTCATCAGTTTTGATTACTACGTGAAACGTGGCACATTCAAGGTGGGGGCATATTAGGCCAAAAACACTTGGAATTCCACTAATTCTAAGAATCATTTACCGGATCTGACGATCAATATAGCCAAGAATAGTCACCACCATGTTGTTTAACGAATATCAGGAAATCCAAATTAAATAAATGGCGGAGAGACCTTATCTTTGGTCTCCAAAAATCACACAAACCAACAAGTAGTCCACAACCAGTCTTATGCCTTATCATTATCGGCAGCACAACCGAATTCGCCGACACGGGCCATGGTTCTGCGACAAAGGTTGTTGAAGGCCTGAAGACATCTCAGTTCCGCTACTCGAGCATGCCAGGTCTCACAGCCATACAACGAAACAGCCCGCACTGTAGCCTGGTACACGCGTCTCTTGAGATTCAGGGATATACCGCTTTGACGCCATAGGTGTCTCAAATCAGCAAACGTGACCCGAGACTCATCTGTCACGCTACGATCAGAGCTAATACAACTTCCAAGGTACGTAAAACGCCTCACAACTTCCAGTGCCTCTCCCTGGATCGTAATTGGCGTGTTCAGTGACTGTATGGCCACCAGTATGACCTTACACTCTGTGGGTGCAAAGTGTATACAAAAGGACGGGATGACTTTGGTGAGTACATCCGAAAACACCTTGTTGTGTCGTGGGTGCTAGCTGAGTGATTGAGGAGCTTGATGCAATTTGTTCTGTCACGTTGATAGTCTAGTAACTTGAGTGGGAAAACCTCAAGGAAGAAGACAAAGGACATCAGATGAAGATCGGCTATATTGCAGATGAACCAATGGAAGAAAGAGTGCTGCGGCTCAGTTGGCTACAACAGAGAGGAAATGAAATCTCAGTGAAATATTACAAAGGGTAGCATTGCTCGTTGGGACCTGACCGCCCTAACACATCTGCACCTTCTCTTCGAAAACGAGAACGATGTCGTCTGCATATTCCATATCGACAAGGTTTTCGTCACAGGCTATCTGAACACCGGGGTTTTGGAAAGCATCCAGCCCTTGTCTTATTATTTCACCGATCACGAATGGAGAGAGTGGGCATCCCTGACGAACACCACTTTGTGTATGAGAGCTTTGGAGAGCTCTTCATACAGTCTCACGTGTCCAGAAGACCGAGAATGCAAAGAGCTTTGTGTTCACGAACTTCAGGGTCATTCCTTGATGGGCAACTGTGTCAAGAACATACCGGTCAGTCGAGTCGAATGCACCTTGTAAATCCAGGAACACTAGAATTGTGGGTCGTTTGTACGTATGGCGTTGTTCCAGCACGTGATGGAGTGTGAAGATTTGGTCAATGCAACTCCTATTAGGCCGGGATCCCGCTTGCAGCTCTCATGTCAGCGTTTTACGAGGGACTATAAGGCGACGTCAACGGTCTCGTTACGACCCAGGTAAAGCTGATCCATCTATGGTTACCACGCTCACTACAAACCCCGTTTTGAGGATGGGCACTATCACCGACTCTCCCCAAACGTGTGGGACAGTCTCCTTTCCCAAATGCAGAGACTAGATAGGCGCTGACTGAGGATTTCACCGCCATCTATGAACAATGTGGGTGGGATGTCATACGGAACAGATCGGTGGCGCTTGAGGGCACATATGCATTCATAAATTTCCGGGACCATAGGTGTTGAACGTTCACCGTCCAGGGTTCCACGACAGCTGTGGACTCCAGATAAGTGGCAGCTACTGGCCATGGTAGGTGCTGTCCGAAGTATTCTGCCCACCGGCCGAGGCGTTCTTCCTTATTCAAGAGGGCGCTCCGGTCTGATCTTTGGTAGTTTCACCCACAGGTTTCCGGGACCGGCAGCACGGTTCAGCTTCAGCTGAACCGGGCGTTCTCAGTTTTCTGAGTCTCTTTCATTTCTTTGGCTTTCCGTGTCCAACAGACTTCACGGTGGGCTCACAGACTCACTTTCCCTTGACGTCTGATAATTCGTCCCGTCATGTTATGATCGGCACCGGTTGGGATATTTGTCCGAGATGTAAGTAGTGCCACTGTTTGGTTTGATATCCAGTGCTTGAGAGCGTCATCCCACAGACAAAACCCCCAGCATTGTGCAAGGAGGTGGCTGTCTCGACTAAGTGTGAACTGACATCTGATGGTGGAACATTTGGAAATCTGGATCTGCCATTCTCTCTCAGTCGTCAGTCAATTTTCCCGCATCTTATGCGGTCCTGTAAGACGAAATAAGAAGTGAGTGCGTGGTCGGAATCCACAAGTATGCTCCAAAACGAGGGGAAATCAGATAATGACCTGCGACACCGGTAACTGGTGGCAGTGTGATCAATTCGAGTTCGTAGCCGGCATGCCGTTGGAAGACACCACGTGGCCGGACAACTTCGGCTATTTCGGAAGTTAATACTGCAAAAAAACAGCCTGCGATCAACACACAGCTGGAGCAGTCGTTCAGCAATGTCCGTACATACCGGGTCCAATCCATGTGGACCACCTATTTGAATCTCATATGTGTATTCAGATCTCCGGAAACCACCAAGATATCTGAGCTCCTAGCTTGCAGCAACAGGACATTCAGGGCGTCACAAAACCTGTATTCGATTATTTCAGAGCTATGGTCCGTTAGGGTGTAAACAGACACCGGTCGATTTCCCACTTGTGAGACACTTAACAGACGTTTCTAGACGAACAGTGCAGACGGGATTAACAATGGATATCAAAACAAGCAAAGATCCTTCAGTTCAGTGACTTAGGATGACACCAAGCCCTGCCCCAGCAGTATCTGGTAGTCGGGAGCGAGTGGAGGGTGTTCAACTCAGAGTGGGGGCAGAAGCAGAGGTGGCAGACGGGTATAAAAGGGTTTACAAAACGCCATGGGATCTACTCGCCTTGAAGGATGGGTGCCGCCTGATCCCCACTGCGCGCCGATGGAGACGCTACAAGATATGGCTGCTAATCGATGTCAATAGCGTTTTCATTGTCACTTTCTATCCACACTACGTGAAAGTGTCTGAAAAATCGTTCAGCTGTAACGCCCTTTCGGTGCCCAACTACCCGAAGGTAGGTATAGATAGGTACATATGGGGTAGGTATATGGCTGTGGTTAGAGCGCGAATTTACTGACTGGAAGGTCCGTAAATTTGAAACCGACCTGTCTCTCGACTTTCCCTGTCTAGGCTTGGGCAACCTGGCAGTATCCTAACCCTCGTGCTCCCTTAGGGCGGTATGGCGGATAGGGGCCGAAAGGGTGTTACAGCTGAATGAACAGAAGTTTCTATTCCATGGGGTGCCGCGGTTTGGAGATAGGTCTTGTCAGCAATATGGGTGTTTTCGCTGTGGTTAGTACGGTAGTGCAGTTCGTGTATGGGCAGGTCCGACGGCGCAGGAAGTGGATCGAACATCCGGAGGTAGGATGTGTCACGTGTGGTAAACCTGAGGGTAGGAGCGGCGTCGAAGTTCAAGATGTACATGCCAGATCTCTAGTTCATTACTTCTGCGGTTCACGAGTGGCAAAAAGGATCTAGGACCAGCAAAATCCCATAAGTATTCAATCACCTGAGGACCTCTCACAAGCGACAGCACAACTCAAATGAGGCAGACTCACGATAGGTAACCCCTCGGTCATGAAATATCTTGGCGGCGCAGCGATGCGCGAGCTTAGACGACCTACTCAGAAATGTGCATCCAAGCTGAATCTCTTGTCCACGATTCTTTGGTATTTTTCAACTAAATATGCTATACACGATATTCGGGATGATCTTTATGATGGAACACCACTTACGTCACGTCAAGGATGCTGTAATGTCACGAATATCGCGCTTTTTGTTACCGGACAGTGCGCTAAATAGGATATGTTGGAGCGACTCGTGTGGTAGCTGATTTCGATGCCCAAGCACGTGATATGGCACTATAGGTGACAGGACGTTGCTTGTTGTAACCAAATCATTTGCCTGGCTTTAGTTCATACAGCGGTGACTATTGACTTCACTAGAAACTGATCGTTTGCACCAATATATGTATACTTGTAGTTGTCAGTGCTTCTGTATAACCAGATTGTGACCACAACCAAGGTGTATAGGTCCGTGAGTAATTCACGAATAGCGCACTTTGTAACGAATTGTCCGTCGTCTGTGCAATCAGATGCCTTACCGACCCTACCAAATTGTTCACTGCTCAGGGACGCGGTAACAAGTGGTTTTATGGTCGCTGTAGGGTGGTGAGCCAGGTATCCTACTTCATGTTCCGCCATTTTCACTGATTTTAGGTGGTCCTAACCTTACCTACCAAGGCCTTGACAGCTCATACTCGCTTTTGTCGCACAAATTAGAGGTAGTGCGAGGCAAGGATACACGAATGGAATGAGAAACAGAGGATAGACTTTTGCAGTACTGTATTACTCTTATGCAGTGCGAATTGTGGAAATAAGATGAGTTCAGCACGAAATAGCCGGACGTAAGTACATTTGTGAGGAAATGTCCTTCATACCAAGCATAATTGACTGGTGGCTTCATACACCACAAACGCAAATTGATCGTCCGTCCATAAGACGGGGCCATTAGCCGCACAATGCTCTTAGCTGCAAAACCTTTACGTGGGGAGTAAACCTTTCTGCAACGCAATGTTGCATTTTGATGCGTATGTGCTCAAACCAAAAATCATCTTAATCCACGCTCATATTTTCGCAGTTCGCCAAATTTCGTCCACTGAAGAAACCAAACCATACTGGAAAAGTCTAGTGGAATAAACTCCCAGTTTCGCTGAGAGCCCGGTATGCCTAAATGGGGCTCAAGAATTCGGACTGGTACCCTGAACTCAATTGCCCGATTGCTTTAGTCCACCAGGGACACGACATGGCTTTTGAAAACTTAATTACCTTGTGCGAATACTGAGTGCAACAGAAGGTCAAGAAAAATAAATGCCCAATATGAATACTTCGTAAAAACTTGAAAAGGTTGTCGAAATCTCCTCACCTTGAATTCGTTTATCTGGGGTTCCGTAAACATTGAAAACACGTTCGACGTATATCGCTGTGTACGGTTACGTGTACGGCGCTTAGATTTTGTGCTTGCCATCCTTAATTTTCACGTCTTGCGTACCAAGAATGGAAAAGGTTGAAAGCGGAAAACCTACGGATTCGGGAGCCGGCAGAGTACTCAACAGGAACTTGGCCACTGGTTGGACAGGAAGGTGGCACAGGCCACAGGTCGTCCATATTCATCCACTGAGAGTTGCAGGTACATACTTTTAGAGACCCGAAAGTTGACTGGATTATCGATTCAGTCTGCATTAAATTTATCGCCCTCGATGGCGGAGAGTGGGTTAGCCAGAACCATACCACACCGCTCTAATGGACTCCGAAGGGTCGTAGACCCGGGTAGCTGAGTGGGCTTTATGTCTTCAGCCTTGGACTAGAGAAGATGAAATAAAGAAGTCAACTACTGCCTCACCTTCAATCGGCTTGGTGAGGCCAATGACTGTGTATCCGAATAATAATGGGATTAAATGGCATATGCTACATTGACGGGTGTGACAATAAGCATTGTAGAATTTGCGCGTGGTGACCTGTATAACGCCTGGGTTCAGGACACGAGAAAATTAGCCCGACTATTATCAGTGGATTTCCTCGACGCGGTGTGTAAGGGCCTCAGATACGAAGGCAGGTATGCGGAGCGAGAGGTCTCCTCGGGGTCTACTGATAAGGTTAGAGGGAGTGACTTTCCAGGTGAAAACTGTAGAAAAATGTGCTCTGCGTTTTGCTTTAAAAGATCGTAGGATTGTAGTGGATCTGCCTCAAGTCTTCTATAAATGAGGGTCGATGAGAACAAATGGTGTTGGCGGTGCAGGCCACCTATATAATAGCTGAAGTTGGAGGCCCGACGTTGGGCATGCTATTGTAGTTCGTTTCTGGTCTCAAACCAGTGGCCAGAGAGAAACGTAATGGTCGAGGTGATGGCAGGAGAGTAATAAAGAGATGTTCCGTCGCTGGTTCCGTGAAAATGGATAGGCAGCTGATAAAAGCGGTTAACAGGAAGGATGTTCTTGGCCGCCGAAAACACGGCAACCATGGGACAGGTCGGCGTTTATGAATTTACGAACATCCTTGTGCCGTCAGAATGCTTAAGGGATTGGGCGAAGATAGATTGGCAAAATGTGTCAGTCATTTGATGGCATGTTCCATGTGGGTATCTGTTCTTCGGATTATTGGCAAGTATATTTAGGTTGTTCAAAGAGCGGTAGCTACTAATCGCTGTTATCTAGACTTGCCAGCGGTTCAAAGTTGTAGCCTGAAACAAAGTTCAGGATGAAATGAGGGTGGCTGTAAATTTGTCTAGGCTCGTGGATGGAGTGCGGTGAGGTGAAAAGGCTTCAGCATAACCAACACAATCCGTAATGTTGTATGCATCCAAATGCCCCTTGGGGCGTTCCCAAAGATAAACAGTTCGGAAGTACAGACGGCTTAGTCTATACTACCATGACCTACACGTTCTTTGTAGGCATGTAGGATCTTGATTGGCTTCATCGGCATGCCTCTATGGCCAACTGCATCAAACCCAATTCGGAAGCCTGAGTTGCATACTAAAAATATTTCAGTCGTCTTGTCGTCTCATTCAGAATCGTAGTGAGCTAAAAAGATATGAAAAATCAATCATTTCCCTGTGCGGATTCGTGAGAAGCGCCAAATTTCTATCATGCGCAACACTTATATGTTCTCTCGGATCTGCTTTAAGCGGTTGGACTAGTGGTTAGCCATCCTGCGATGCCTCGTCTAACGGAGGGACTATAGAATGTTCCTGTGTACGGAGACAATAGCGTTGTGCAGAGAAATTGGGAACTAGGGCATGCGAGTCACTTGATGGATGTATTGAAGCTTATTTGAGAAGCTGACCTGCAGAGAAAAATGAACCATGACACAGTTAATCCGGGGTTCGATGGCACTGCTTGGTCATAAATTGCTCAGGGAGAGGCGCTCACTGTTGCACCGGATGCTAGTGACCTCAGAATCGGCGCAGCCCCAAAGCAGAGGAATGGAAGTATCAAATGTGCCAGTCGTATTTTGACCAATGCTGAGAGGAAGTACTCAGCTGTAGAAAGAATATTTAGAGATCATCCGCGTCCTGGATAAGTAGAAAGCACACTTGCTGGGACAAAAATTTCCCCTCAAGGCCGATCACTAAACTGTCGAGAAGGTAAGGACCACCAGAAATCCTCGCAAACAGCTCGCGTGCAGGGTACATCGGCTACAAGGGTACGAGTTTACGATTCGGCAAGTGCCACGGAAGGAGAACCACTTGACCGATTGGTTTTCAAGGCCAGAGCCTGGGTATCAGACCCTCGGGATTATGATTGGTGCCGATAGCCTCGTCATCGAACTGGCTCCCGGAAGGTTGGTGCAGCCACAAAGTCAGGATCCTGTGTCACTGAAGGTTGCAACTGTAGCATCCAGTCACCCACATACATGACCGTTTGGCTCACAGTCGCTCGCTGGATCGCGAGGCTTGTCTTTTTTCTCATACTCACAAACACGTCACATTAAACTGACTCATCGCACTTCGATTGTCTGCACCGCCTAGTGAGCGTAGCAACTACTCATGTGCCGACGCGGCCACGTACATGCACTGAGACCTACATAAAGGGAAACCGAACCCAGTTAGGCCACAGACGCGCGCACACAGGGAGCACCAGTTATTAGTGCACAGGTGGTGATGGCCATAACACAAATCAGGTGTATGTGCACTAATAAAAGTTTTTAGTATGGTTGCAACACGTTTAAAAATAAATACAGCGCGAAATGGGAGCGAGTCAAAAAAAGGAACTTATCGTATGCGGGAGTCCCTTGGTGAAAGTTCGGACGGCGGGAACCTGTTTTCTCCGCATCTTGGCTGCTACATGCATTCCATGATTGTCCGCGGACGCGGTTGTCTTCCTTGCTCCCTGCGCGCGCGAGTCTGTGTCCTGACTGGGTTCGGTTTCCATTTATGTAGGTCTCACTGCGCGTCGGCACATGAGTAGTTGCTCACTAGACGGTACCGACAATCGATGTCCGATGAGCCAGCTTAATGTGACGTGTTTGTGAGTATGAGAAAAAACAAGTCTCGCGAGCCAGTGAGCGACCGTGAGCTGAACAGTCATGTATGTGGGCGACTGGATGCTACACAACCAACCTGTTTCATGGAAGCGGTATTGAGACCGACGTATGTGGCAAACATCAGGTGTTTTGGAATCACTGATCAGATCTTCCAGCCGATAGGCTGACCTGAGTGAAGCTGGCATAATATCTTTGAACACCACCTTTGCTGATGTCTCGTTGCCCATGATAACTCGCGTTCTGATACGGAAGCTAACTGTCAAACACCGAGGAATGGCACACACAAGGTGCACCAAGACCTATAAATTACTTTGAGAGAGGGTCTCGAGGCCCGGGGTAAGATCTGGGGCAATAGATTGTGTGGCGGCGTGTTAGCGATGCCAACTGATTAAAGCTCACCCCATGGAAGCAATCCCCATGTCAGAGACAGAAGGGTTAGTGCCTGTTGATTTCACTAGCCCCTTCACGATAACAGCCAGCATAATCAGTATTCTACAGAGAAAAATATCGGTAGCTCAGCCAGCGTAGATGTTTGCTGGTTTGTTGGCTGAGCTGGGCAATTTGATTGCAAACGTTTCATCTCCAATCGAGTTGTCATCATCAGTGCGTTATTGGGGAGTATAGTGGTGCGCAGCAATGGGTTTGTGGTTATGCGTTGAATAGTGTTACGCGTGTGTTAATACACGTGCTGCTGGCAGGGGATGACCTTTGGTCGCGATTCGCTATCCGCCCGGGCGGTTCCATTCGTTGCTCCGTTGCCGTGTCCCCATTCACCGAGGACCACGTGACCTTTGAGCTTGGCATCCTCTGCTGTCTAAATCTGGTCGATGCTGGACTGACCTCTGTCCTTTCGAGTCCCGGCTTGTGACCTTTATTGATTTGCCTCCAAGGAGTTCTTTGTTTCTTTGTTTGTGAATCCAGTACACGGCGCCCTTTGTGTGCTCCGGTTGGGATGTTGGTCTTCTGCACGTAAGGGTGCGTAAATTGGATCCAGTTCGATGCACTGGTTGATCAAATCTGCCGCAGCGTACCACGATTCCAGAAATTGTATTCCGTGTCTCGTGTCTCTATATGCCAGAATTTAAGCCTTTTCCAGATTGAATTTGTGGCCTTCTTGGTCCTCGTGTATGGATATCTAGGGCAGAGCGTCATGCCGCCTGACGGCCGCGTTGTGTTCCTTTATTCGTGTGCATGGTCTCTTCTGAGTATGTCCGACGTAGAATTTGTTGCAGTTGTTGCAGTTGATTTGGTATATCAAATTGGTCTACTTGGTTTTGTCTCGATTGTCCCTCAGTCTAAAGATTAATTTCCTTAGGGTGGCGTTCGGTCCGTGGGCCACGACGATTCCTTTTGGAGCTAACAATCTGGTCGCCAGTTCCGATATATTCTTGAGGTGGGGCAGCACTATCCGTCTGATGGCTTGCTGTCGCTGTTGTTGAGAATTATTCTTCAAGCTTCACTTGAAAAAATTCCTTTGATGTCCATTGTTCCGGAATACTCTGCGTTGGTGATTTTCTCCCTAATTCCTTAGTTCTGTGGTGCAGCAGTGTGTCTCCAGCCTATTGACGAGTATCTGGGCGCAGCAATTTTGTGGTTTACTGGATGATTGCTGTTGTGTTTCAGTATCAGATCCGAACGAGTCTCTTTTCGGTAAACGCAGGTTTCCAGAGTCACATCCACCTTTCTGTTCACCAAAACGTCCAAGAATGTCAGTCGGTTGTTTCACTCCAGTTCGATTGTAAACTTGATATCTTTAAAAGTGGTGTTCAGCCGTTCACGTGCCTCGTGCACTGAATCCCGTTTCATGATGACAGACGTGTCGTCTACGTAGCGGATCCACAGCGTTGGATTGATGATTGGCAGTACCGCGCGCCCTAATTCTTGCACTACCGCCTCAGCAATGAATTCTGATATTGGAAATCCCATTGGAGTTCCTTTCAGCTGTCGATGTATTTGTCCATCAAAGTTGAAGTCTGTATCCATGCGGAAGTTCAACAGCTTGCATAGACTTTCGGGTTCCATGGTTTCTGCCGTGTATTCTGAAGCTGCTCCGCTATGGTTTCTCTGGCGAGTTTGTGGTTGAATAAAGTGAACAATGATGTGACATCAAAAGGAAGCATGATTTCGTCGTCTTCTATACTGACGTTCCGTGGTTTGTGTAGAAATTGACCGGTATTATTGATTGTGTCCCGAACCAGAAATTAAATGTTTCAATCTCCTTAAGTTTTCCGCTAATTTGTACGATGGGAATCCTGGAAGTGAAACGATTGGTCGACATGAAGTTCCTTCTTTGTGCAACTTTGGCAAGTCCGAAGAATTGAGCAATGTTGGTTTCATCCACCTTCATTGCTCATGGTTCCTGCCTGGTTGTCCCGTGTGTTGCTTGCACTTTTTTGAGCGCCGTGTTGATAAAATTGATGATGTCTGACGTTGGAGCATGATCGATTGATTTGTAAATCGTCGTGTCATTTAATATTTGTTTGTCCACTATCTCCGCGATGCGTCCTTCGTCCGCCGGTAACATTGTGATTACTTCAATCTTTTTCAGATCTTTGCGTGCGCCTCGCACTTGTTTGGAAGTCAGTTACATGTTTCTATTCCGTGTGATTACCGGTAAGATTGTCTGTCGGATCTGTTGTTGAATCTCCTCGGACATTTCACTTGTCCTCAGGGCATGCGCTAGCTGGCTAGGTAATTTTTGTAGGATGCGTCCCCGATATTGAAGCTGAATCCTTTCATTAGAAGTTCTTGTTCAAGTGTGCTAAGTTGGAAGTTAAATAAGTTTCTGGTCCGAACGTCGTAATTGTTGTGTTTGTTGTTTCTCGTGAATTTGCTCTATAATTGATCTGGTATTGCAAACTCGGTGTCCCATTGCTGCCTCAAGTTCTATCAAGTGGTGTAGACAGGTTTTAAACAGACACTATTTTGCTCTCCGCGAGACAATTGTGGACATCTGTTATCGTTAGCTTCATCATTCGTCTGCCCTACTGTCTTTCTAAGGATCAGGTCTATGGATAGTCTAGTGCAGATTTGTTAATAGTACTGCATGGCAGCACCTTATTATGTAGACATTCATGGAGGAAGTATGGTATTGTTCGCATGTGAAGGCTTGTCAGCGGGCGACGTTTTCCCAGCGAATAGCTTCCTTGAGCGTTGTACGCCCGAACTGGTTAACTACGGAGGAAAATGTTGACTAATCAGGTAGCGCAGATGGTCGTTGGCTTGTTCGCAGAGCTGGCAAATCTGACTGCAAACGTTTCATCACCAGTCAAGACGACCTCATCAGTGCGTTGTTAGGGAACGTAGTGGTGCGTAGCGATGAGTTGTTGGTCGTACGTTGAGTGGTGCTACGTGTGCGTTAATATACGTGCTACTAACCGGGGCTGGCCCTTGATCACGATCAGTTGTTTGGTCGAGAGGTTCCAAGTACTCATGGCGTCAGGTTGCACGTTCACCTGCGCCTGCGGTATAGTTCATACCGGGAGAAGTGGAAGGAGATTTAACGCGCATCCCTGAGCACATCTTGTTCATTCTGAATCAATCCAACAACCGTTATTCTATGTCTGGCCGGAATCCCAAACAGATTATCAACTGCGGTCAAAGGGTCAGCAAGCCTCCTAGCTTGTCACAAAAAAGCGCGAAACTCAGTTCGCTGACCTACTTCGATGTTCCATTGATTACATGTTCACTAAAAGACGAGAGCCAAATATTGCATCCACTTTGATCCACATGAATCGGCCGCATAATTCATGTTTTATAGTTTGAAGTTGATTCTCGAATTTATCGTTTGAAATTGTGGGTCATTTATACTCATAATGCAGTTCACAAGCGCGTTCAAAACGGTATCGTCACACATATACTGCCATTCTCTATCGCTGTTTAAATGTATTTGAGATGCTTCTTTTAACCCCCCTAATTCTAAATAATATTACCAAGATCAGAGGTTAATTATCACACAAAATACTGCACCCACATCGTACCATTTAATAGGTCGACTATCCGAGTTAAAATAAGCACGCGAATTTCAGTACGCCTTCCTTACGCTTACGTTGGATCATCTTGTTTAGAAACAACAGTACCATCACAGTTTATACGAAGATAGTGCATCTGACGATCAGTCAATAGGCTTAATTAAACACCCCGTCTACTTGTTCCGGTCATCATTCCGCAAGCCAGTCTAGTGGTGTTCTGTTTGGTAATTGAAATGGGAATTAGCGGGACTACTTTTGACGATGACAAAGCAGGGTACGCATCAGATCCACAGTGTCAACGCTAACCAGGATGACGCCGGTGAAGACACCCGGATAATTTGAGGGTTAGGATGTACGGTTGTTATTCTGCCTGCAACCACACTGCCAAGCTCAGCTGACAGAACAACAAACAAGTAGCGCACCGGAACTTCCTACAATACGCGATACCCCCAACAGTTGGTCGTCCTACGCTGAAAACAGTCCGTCGATGGGAAGCTTTTGCGTGCCAGACGGCTTTCACTCGACGGCAACTTCGTTTTCTCCAAGAATGCTCGCGACAAAACGCATTACCAGGCACCTTTTTCTACCGATCACTACTGAAATACCCTGGGGCATGAGGGGTTGCTAGACAAAAAGGTAAGTGAGTGATTAGCCCAGTGATTACGGATGCTCACAATGGACTAAGAAAATGCGATGGGATCCCCAGTGAACAAGGTGAGACACTGGGGTCCAAATTAATGGAACGAATCAGTAGAGCTATGGATCAGACAGTGCAATGCACGACTAAAAGGAATCGAGCCACACCCTAGCACAAATCCTCCAAAATATTAAAGCAATAACGAAGCATGTGTAAGAAACATTTCCAGCATGCGACTCGCAATGGCGGGGAAAAGTATTCATCAAAGGGCTCGATCCTAATTTCAAGGACGTCAGCTATCCTCGGAGCGGCCTCAATGAACCCCCAAAAAGATTTGTCGGACTATTTTCACAGCTACCAGGTGAAACAGGACATAGCGAGAAAGCAGCGGACGAAACCGTCGTTATTTTTCCAGGAAACAAAGAAACAAGGGTATTGTGGACGAAGAGGGATACATCGCCAAATTCAACGCCCCACTCAGCGACGCGGTGACCTACCGCCGTCTACAGAACAACCAAACCATAAAGTTTACAAATTAAATAAAATCCGGAGAAATCCTAAGGAACTCCAGGAAATCAAACAAGTAGAGTATTGATAAATGAAGTCCCGACATTCAGAAGGTGCTTAATTCTACGGACTTCCAAACGTTCACAAAGTATGGTACAATTATGTCCATTCATTGCACTAGCATGAACACCATCATAGAATATTTCAAGAGGATTATGATAGCGGGAATACATCTCACTATTAGGGATCGATGCTCAAGAAACAATGAAGAATAATTTTTGGATAGACTAAGAAAAGATGAAACCGAAGATGGCGAAATGACGGTATCTTTTGTAGTAACGTCATGGTCACCCGGTGAAAAATGCGGCGGGTAAGACAGCTGCCGACCTGCTGGACAACATGGGAAGCATACGCGGAGCGCCCGGGAGAATAGATCCACTGACAGACTAATTCAAGTTCAAAGAACGATCAATCAACTTTTCAGCTATAAACCGTGTACCATTAGCACATCGGTTACAGCTGCTGCAGTTTTGATCACCGGATAGTGGAAAAATGTAGGTCATAAGGTCAGCCGTTGGAGGTGATGGCAGGTTCCGTTAATTCGGGAGCAGGGTATCTGCGCATTGAAGTCGGCAGCTTTGACGCACGAGCGCCACTGACTGTGTGATAGGGCCGTTTCCGCCGGTGTCATTAACCATTAGTGAATTGAGTCCCGGGGTTCCTATCCAGGGTGTTGGCAGTAATCGATACGTTTAAGTATGGTGGTCAGCGTTTTCATACCTCGCTATCAGGTCATACACTGTCCACCTCTTGTTGACTTCCACTCAGCATAGAGCTCGGCGAAAAGAGTTCTGCGAGGCAGATGGTCTTTTGACATGCGGAGCACATTCTCTAATCAGCGCAACCCACGAGGTGTGAGTAATGTATACATATATATCGCTATAAAGTTCCTTCTTCCTAGGACCACCCGGCAAACTAACGTCACGTCTGCACCATAGGTGTCCGATGCTGGCAAAAGCTGTTCTGGCCTTTCCGACTCGAGAAGTAAGCCCATCTCCAGCTATTCAACCGAACTCATACGACTGCCCAGGCGAAAAAATTTATCTAATGCGTCGATTGGTTTATCAGCAGGCATGAGATTCGGGTTTGATTCCACCCAGACTTCTTCGCGCCTTATCTTGAATTCGAGTCCTCTGTACATATGGCACTAGTCTAAGACCCGTCGAAATGAGATGCAACTGATATAATCCCCATCCGATCAAAATCCCGCTTGATGTCGATGGGTCAACGATGACGAAGACCTAGTGATTCATTAGTCTCGTCACAACGGGTGTCCAGTCAACATCAGAATGTTTAGCACATACGCTACCATAACCCGTTTTGGGGCTGAGAACTAGTATCGACTGACTCCAGTTGTCTGGAATGAATCCTTTCATTAAGATGGATGCAAATAGCCTGAAAGTCACTGACTGAGTTGTTCGCTGAAGTCTCTGAACAAAACATGAGGAAGGTCAACGAGACCAGTAGTGCGATGACACTTGAGTATCGATATAAACTCGCATAATTCTGCAGCCGAAGGGGTTTCATGTTAATAGTCCACGTCTTTGTTCACTTCAGTTCTGTCCCTTAGACATGAGCTGCGTACCGAAGATTCTGGTACCAACTGCAACAGTTTCGGTGACCGAGACAGCGGAGAGCAAAAGATACATAGCCAGGTATCGGAGTCGATGACGTAAGCGGGCAACTAGTGCTGAATCACTCTGGTTGTCTGAGGGAACTCATTGAAGGTAACAACTTTTATGCAGGAGCACTACTGACTGCTTGCCTGAACTAGTCTACCTGTGATGTGAGCCTCGGAACCCCCAACCCAAGATTACTAGTTAATACTTCCAAAAGATGTTGTCAGGTCACACACTGCCTGCCTTTATTCGCTTCCACTGAGCGATGGGTATAAGCAGCTGGGCGAATTTAACACACACGTACTGTCCTACGAAGCCAGAGTAGCTCACCCATCGTGAAAGAGTCTCTACTTCCTAAAACCATCTGGCATACCCTACCAGGCCAGGCCACTGCTCCGGATATCAAGCGTCAAACACCGAGAGTTTTCATACATTCTCTGCATTTAAAGGCTACGTTTCTGTCGCAGACTAGTAGGTATTACGGGAAGTAGCGAGCGGTCCAAAATGGTTTCACTTACCATAATCAACATCAAAGACAGCAACATCAGTATCGACACTGGTGCTTTACTTACGTACAACAATAAGGCCCTTCTGGTTATATTTAAAGCCCTACAGTTAAAAGAAGAGAAAAAGAGAGGGCGAGGGAGAGGACCTGGTGCTATCCTATGTTAGGCCTACACCTCCAAGCGCTCAATCAGTCTGGAAAGAAGCTGACAGCACGGATCCCACTGACATCGATCAGCCGCTAATGTCTCCACCCGGGCACAAGCGCCCCACTTGGGAGCTACGTTTCTGTCGCATGCCGGTAGGTATTATGGGAAATATCGAGCGCTCCGAAATGTTTTCACTTACCATAGTCACAGACAAAGACAGCAACATCAGGTAAATTATGAATCTATGCAAAAGTCCAGCAGTTTTCGTAACTTTCAGGCCCCATGGTTTCTGTCTTGTTGAGCTTGTTCTGAAGCGGTTCCGCTATGGTTGCCCTGGCTAGGTTGTGGTTGATTGAAGTGCACAGCGATCTGACATCAAATGAAAGCATGACTTTATCGTTTTCCATACTGAAGTTCCGTAGTTTGTGTAGGAATTGACCTGCATTATTTACTGTGTTTTCCGGTCCGGTGATTAAGTGTTTTAATCTCCTTCATAAGTTTCTCACTAATTTGTAAGATGAGGTTCCCGAAAGTGAAAAGATTGGCCTTAGTGGAGTTCCTTCTTTGTGTAGGTTTGGTAGCCCTTAGAATTGTGCAATGGTGGTATCATGGGCTTTCATTGTCCATCGTTCTTGTCTGGTTATCTCGTGTGTTGCTTCCAGCTTCCTCAGCCTCGCGTTGATTCGATTGATGATGCTTGAAGTTGAATCATGATCGGCTGGTTTGCAGGTCGTCGAGTCATTTAATAGTTTTATGGCATTTTCAATATAATCTGGCTTGTCCACTACAACCGTGATGCGTCTGTTGTTCGCCGATAGTATTATGATTGTTCCAGCCTTCCGTGGATTTATGAGTGCGTCTCGTTCCCGATTAGAAGTCAGTTGCATGTTTCTGTTCCGTGTGATCGCCTGTATGATTATCTGTAAAGTCGGTTTTAAGGGCATGTTCTAAGCTGGCTAGGTAATCTTTGTAAGATACGTCCCCGACGTCGAAGTCGAGTTCTTTCATTAGCAATACTTGTTCAGCCCTGCTGAGCTGGCGGCCAGATAAACTCTTGATCCAAGCACCGTATTTGTGTTTGTTGTTCCTCGTGTGCAATTTCGTCTCCATGACTGTTCTGCGTTTGATCTTTTTTTAATGATACTAATAATGTCTATTCCAAACTTGTGGGTGGCCCACCATCTGGCATGATCGTAGTTTTACAGTAAGAATGAAGCATGACCGGGGAATTTGTGCCGGTGCGGATTACACAAAAAGAGGACGATATCGTAAACAGTGGGGAATATCCGATGAAATAGTAATAATAGGTTTCTTTCATAACTCGTTGTGAACAATGGGCATGAGGTCCGACTAGTTCAAAGACAGCCAGCTGGCATGAACTAAAGCTGAATACCATTGCTGGCCATGAGTGACCTTGGGCAGTTAGGTAAATGGCCGGGGTCACAACAAGCAAAAGTGGAGATGAATATGGGATAATTCAACTTGGACAAGTTTTGTCTCGAAAATGTGGTTCAAATAGAATCTAAGCAGACTTACTGGTTACAACGTTGTAGGGAAGTCAGGTGCATGGGATATGTTGAATGCGGGCAAGTAGCTAATACATAGGGCGACCCAAACACTGTATACGGATTTGAACTTGTGGAGTGGGCAAGCCGAAATTGCAGCAGAAAAACCAGGCTAGCCAGATCTGAGCCAAAATTTATTGGGTACGGAAGGGCTGGATGAAAACTTGCTCGTAGTTGTGACTGCAGGCTTGAGTGGGAGAGCGGTTGCGGTCGAGATTCTGGAGAAAATAGTTGCGGAAGTGCCATTTCACTGAGTATGACAGTGCCACGCCATCATCGCATCGACATGCTTCGGTTTATTGATAGCCCCGTAACGGTCGTCAAGGGTGCCGCGATCGGAGAAAGGATACGCAGTTCCGTGGCAGCTGATCTTGATGGAGACGGAGATTGACACGGAGAGTCATGCAGATGTAGGCTCGCGGATAATTTCCTTTTCGCTGAAGGACCTTGTGAGTGTAGCCCGGACACCAGCCAGTTTGAATAACAGGTCTACGAGGCGTTTGAGCAACTGCAATCGAGGTTTGAAACTTGGAAGGACGGGCGAATGAAAGCAGTAGCGCACGGCAAGTGTTAGGAGGGAGAGGATACAACGGTTTCAAATGAAAAAAATCAAAAAAGGATGACGCAAGTTAAATGGACCCAAGAAAGGTTAATACGTTTGCTGATCTAGAAGCCAAGTACTAGTTGGGCCGGGTGCCTAGTGAAAGCAGTAGCGCACGGCAAGTGTTAGGAGGGAGAGGATACAACGGTTTCAAATGAAAAAAATCAAAAAAGGATGACGCAAGTTAAATGGACCCAAGAAAGGTTAATACGTTTGCTGATCTAGAAGCCAAGTACTAGTTGGGCCGGAGTAGGTGCCTAGTTTTGGGAAGGTGAAAACTTTGTCGTCGGGGTAGACATCAGGGAGGAAAGCTGTTGGAATAGTTTAGAACGGGCGGTAGTCTTTGGCTTACACGGCGTCCGATTGCTGCCATCCTACCATTATCTAAGAGACTGTTCAACTTAACGCAACAACTGAACGTTTAAGGAATAGCTTGCGGCCCAAAGAGGTGGCTGGAAATTTGCTTTTTTGATTGCGGTTTTAGCAAATAATGCATCAATCCAATCAACCACGGGGCAGACCACATTCATGTTGGTGTATGGTCAGCATCCGCACCCCTTAACTGTCAAGGAAACTGGGTTGAGGACAACAGCAAGGCTGTTTGCAGAGGAGCTGGGAGAGGAATGGGCAGTATTTTCAGGCGACTTGACCGCCGTTCAGGAAAGGACTAGACAGAAAGCTGCGGGTCGAAAGGCATGACCATTCATTATGGGCACGAAGGTCAGATGAAGGGATCTTCAGAGTCCTGAAAAGTGTCTGGTGTCGTGTAATTTGGGCAGACGGTGACAAGGCCCGTTTATAATTACCGACTGTCGGGTGAGCGCTTATAAAATTCAGGACGGTCAAAGTTCGAAAAGAGTAAACAATGTCATCCTCGGCATTGGCATAATAAACCCAGAGAGGTGCCAACTAGTTCAGCTGGTTAGGCCGATTTAATGCAGGTAAATGGAATATCGGTGGCACACTCGCGGCTCTGAAGGAGAAAGAGTATGTTACAGAGGATACTACTTGCGAACAATGTACGTACTCTACGGCTAGTGACCATGCTCCGCCCCACATTTATTAGAGGGTTAATTTTTTTTGCTTAAATTGCAGAAGCGCTTTGCACTGTTTGCTCATTATTGTATAAAATTCAACGAATATCCAGGAATGTTTAGAAAAACGGATGAGGATGTTTAGTCTTCAATGCCTATGCCTATATGAGATGTCCGCTTTCCTGTCCAATGACTTGCAACAGCTTTGCTGGTGTTTGGGGCGGAAGGCTTTCTTCCTTTCATTGACAGCTCCGCATTACCATTTTCATCGGTTGTTCGTAGCCCGCCGTGGGTGAGATTATACTAACCAAGCAGTTTGAAAATCTGACTGGCCAAGGCGCACATCCACCATTCTAATTGGTTAATCTCTCTGGAGTGCTGCACGTGGAGTGGTTTTGATCTTCATTGATTAGTGGAAGACCAACACCAATTCGCTCAAAGTCGAATCCATGTTATTGACTGTTTATATTTACAGGTTTCCTGTAGCAAAGAGTAATCGACCAAGCCGGCCAGATGACGCAGTAAATCTCAGATATGCCAATGCGTGTGCTGATGTTGTAGGCAACTTCTGCTCTACAGAATGCAGCCGCACGGAGTGGATCTTCGGATCCTTTTGCTTAAGTCCTGCTCGTACAAATTCAATCTTGGTTGGGTATACAGTAGAAGAAAATACGCCCAAGATGGCAAAACAAAGCTTGTCGAACGGTAATAACTCAGAGAAATTAAAACCCTCTGAATTCACTCCTAGGCGCGAAATTAATCTGAGCGTGTCGGTTCTGATTCTGTCACCGACACTGAGATTTGGTTGGTTGCACCTCAACGGTGTCCCTTTGTGGCCTCGCCTTGGAATAAGGTCACTATGTTGATCATTACAATCAACGAATTCCAGACCCTGGACAGTCTGGTGAAAATTCAGAAAATCTCGGTGTTTATAACTCAAGCCATCGTTAGTGTGCCAAAGATGAATGTAACAGCAGAATCGACACTAAATTTTTGAGTTATTTCTCAAAAGTGACGCCTCTAATGTTCTTCTCCCGAAAAATTTGCTGTACAAATGTTCTGGGAAAACATGAACTTGTGCGTGCAACTAATCCTTCATCCATTACGAGAAAAGTGGAAGTAACCAAGCAACGTAACTCGGATTAAAACCGCGGTCGACGGCTCCGTCAATATACAACCAGAACTTTACCTGCTTCCCCGGAATGACAAGACTGGCTATCGGATAATATACGCTGCAGCTGATCGGTCCCTGGCTTCTGAATTCAGGTCATCTCATTCATTCACACTTTCCAGTAGACAATATTTAAACAGTCTCTGATTTACAGTTCTCTGATTTTGGCTTGGCCCGTGAGCAAATTGGCCCACAAGCCGATGAATCAATGCTTGCTTAAGATTGATTACATTTTTTATGAGCACGCCATTAGGCATTGCTTCAGCCATATCACGCATTCGTCAGCATTTCTTTTCGGTGATTCCATAGAAATTAGTTACATTGGACTTGGAATTTCTATCACGTGACAAACAAATACTTTCTCACAAAATTTGATACCAACTAACATATCTGTAGAGCTAGGTGATCTTATTTTGCCTACCTAGCTGAGCCAACTGACAAAACCTCGAGCATGGGTCTCCTACTTTCGATACGGTCACTTTCTGCATCACAACACTACGGCTTCTTACTTCTTACCAGTCCAACAAACTCGGTAAAACTACCGCCACTGAGCACCCTACGCAGCTCATCTTTAGAATCTGCCCAATTTGATATATTTTCCAGACTATATAGAATCCTATCACAATACATAGAAAACGGCTATGACAAAGGTGATCCTTTTCGAAATGCCGTAGAATCCCATTTCGGTCCAGGGCCTGTACAGCTGAAAGTTGCTGAAAACACAGTAGCCACTTGTAAACCTCTTAAATTCACGTCGTTTTGCTCATATCTACGCTCATATCATACGACCGGAATCCGCCCAAAAAGCGAAGGGCCTGAATGACTGATATTATTAGGGCATTTTGTACCGAATGAAAAGCATCACAGACCTAATCTTTACCTAACACCTAGGATCCAAATCAATTTGATTATTTGACCGAACAGGAACCAGATTGGTTAATTCCCAAACTCATCATCGTATCACCCTACGTGTTACTCCTGAAACACCTGACCATATGCGATGAAACTATGCATAGAATAAATGGTATGCTGATAGAATTTTAAACTGAAGCCCTTTAGAAGATCCCATGTCCATGTAGGTCCCAAGTGAGGGAAACGGTTTACAAAGCCCATCTACAGGTTGAGCATTAAACAGGCTTACATGATGTGCTTGGCATCGGCTCATTTGCCTCCTGGTATCACAAACCCGAACCAGGATTGTGCATACAGACGCAACTTCAGACGCTATGTTCACGGCCTTTGTTTTGTGTCGATAAGCTTAATGATGAAGTTGTTCAGTCCGCTGGGGTACAGTTGCGTTTGTGATCAGGATATGGCCGACTGAACACCAACTACATGATCATACAGAGTTATAGTTTATTTTGTATTCATTGGGACACCTTCACGCGGGTTTGCTTAACATGGGCTATGTCATCTGGTGGGAACAGAAACCCGATACTCACTTATAAAATTAGTCCGTAGAATTAGAGTTAAGCAGTTGAAATCCAAATCAAATGACGAAAATAAGATTTCAAAATTTTCAAGAAATTAAAACCCGCTTCTACGCGCTTATCGTTTTGGTTATGCACCCTATCGATGCAGCCTACAACCGTCTGAACCAAGCGTGAAACGTAGAATACAGTGCAATCCGTTTTAAACCGTACTATATTTTAGTACATAATTCAAGGAACTTGTTACACTGAATACTGCGAAGGTCTATTCTTCCCCTAAATCTGTGCCACACATCCGCGGGTGCGTCATACTATTTTTCTGCCGTCCATAAATAAACGGGTAATTGACCACAATAAGCATACAGCTGGTGTGCGCCACTTCAACACTGAGCACCCTTATTAACGTGTTGAACGGCCTTTCATATATGGTTCCAGCCTCCAGAAGCTCATCACCTACGTGTGTTCTGACACGCGCAGTGTCATCCTTGCTTGGTTACCGGACTTCAGCAGCGCGCAACGGGGTGGGGTTGATTTAGTTTCCGACCCGTTGCCGGACTGTTGTAGTCGGTAACCACTAGGACAAAGGTTGTATCTGCGCCAAAGTCAACGTGCCACCATATGCCGACAGTCTTGTGATGTCCAGAAGGCTAATGTTATACTTGGCAGTGGCCGCCTTAAGCAAGAAATAGACTTTTGAGCTTTCGAAAACAGATGGCCGACCCGTTGCTCCGTAAACAATAGACAGTCAACTTCACCGGGCAGCTCACTTTGCTTACGCCAGAAAACAACGATAAGCAACATGACGTGAAGATTTCTGTCAAAGGTGAACCTGCTTCCAAAGTGGGAGCGGCCCATTTGTCCTTGGGCATGGCTTCCTTTATTGTTATTTTGAACTAGGGATGTCCATGAGCCAACGCGTATTTTCTAACCATTATGCTGAGCGATATTTACACACAGAAATACAGACTACCAGTAACTCATTCAGTTTGACACAAAGCTGTGTTGAGAGTAAACGAAGTGTGCCTGTTTGGGCCTTGTGCCTGCAGGCATTTAGGTATATTAAAATCAAGCTTGTGAGACTTAAAAGCTCACACATGAGCAACTTATGCACGACTGAGAAAATTTTACTATATTAAACGGTGTTAAAGAGCACAACCGCCGTCCTGATAGCTCCAGGCACATCAACAGAAGGCACACAAATGCGCCGAGTGGCTAGTGATTGGGTATAAATACCTATCACCTCCGATTACGAGTTTACAGAACTGGCGTACGGGAACCCGCGTGGCTGATAGCAGCATACATATAGCTTCTAATGATTTGAGGAACAGGAAACCAAGCTCTATTACCTCCTCACTCTATAGAGTGCAGTTGGCAAAAAGTTACGCTTGCCTTGGAGCATCCACTATTTTGTTTCTCGTTCGTGGATCACTAGGACTTTGTGTATTGGAAACAATGTGCAAGTCATGCGCAGGTTTTTTCTGGGAGTAAATGTGTCAAGCTACCTCTTATCCCATACGGTTAACAAGTTCTATTTCGGAAAATTCTTGGCAGTATAAATAGCATGGCAGTTTGGTCCTTAGTACACTAGTTGTAGCCTTTAAAGTATGACGTACCGAAGACTCAGTAACAGAAAAGTAATCGCTAATAAGTATTTGCTTTTATTCAATGACTTATAAGTTACACATGGTCAGAAAACCCAATCCTGAGGAACAATCGAGCCACGCTTCTCAGAGATCTCATGGATTATTTAACGTCCCTTGACAAACGACGCTTGGGCGTTATCTCCATGTATCACATCCTAATCCCTCGTTGTTCACATACTTCAAAGTAGAAACGGAAATTCTGACATATAAAAGGGCCTCAATTTTTAATAAGTTAGTTGCCGGAGTTAGTATTATACTCGTAGGTTTCCACAAGCCACACTCAAAGCCCAGACTCCCGGTGACAGATAAGTTTGAGAATAAAACCTACTGGGAGATATCCATATGGCACATGGTCAAGTGTTAATGATGATTACTGGTGGGGATATCCATCATGGCTTACGCATGATGGCTTGTATGCTATTAATTTTCTCAAACATCGGCTTCGTTTTTGATCCCTAGAGGGGACAACCCTCCAGCGTGTGAATTTGTTTTTTCAGTGAGGCCAAACTTTATCAGTCGACCGGGTGATTTCAACCTGAATGTGGCAGTCATGGCCACTGCCTGCATATTTTTGTAGAGTCGATGTTTGCTCGAGCTCCCCAAGTTGTACCTGCCGCATTTTTTGTGGCATTTTCAAAGCTATGGCTGCACGTGCGATGCCAGTAGGGACAATGACGTGAATAGTGTCATTTTTCACAAAACCCGTGGGGGGCGGATGGTCTTATTGAAGTTTGTTCCGCATTTCATTGCCCTTTGGAATTTACTTTGCAAACCACGTTAGGCCGAGAGAATTTGGAATGTACAATCATTGCATCATAGGCCTTGAGATTGATAAGATGCTGGCATTCGGTGGTCACGAGATTTTGGGGAGCCCAAAAGTGGTGAACGAATCACTTCCATCTATCCTTAGTTTCCGCAACAATGATCAAACTGTCTATGCATCAGAAAACCGAGCAATAACGGTTTCAAACGTCCTTTAAAATTTGTTCAATAAACTTCCAATAATTTGCCCATAATCAGTACGTGCGTTTNATTTGTTCAATAAACTTTCAATAATTTGCCCATAATCAGTACGTGAGGTGCAGCAGGATCTTTGAAATAAGACGGACGCCCGATTGTTTTTGTCGCCGATAAGCAGTGAATAAAACGCTCAGTCTGTCACATTTTTGCTCATCCGAACTCCCTTTGTTGCGGTTGTAAAATTACTTGGAGTTGCTCTGCCAAAATGGACATCGTGGTTGCCGTTCTCCGCAAAATGTTTTCTTGGAGGTTCCTTGGAAGCACAATGCCTTGGCTGCAAAACCTTCGCGACTTGAATAAGACTTTTACGCCAAACTGTTGCATTTTGTTGCGTGTTTGCTCGAGGCAAAAGTCATCCCAATCTAAGTTCATATTTTTGCAGCTCACCAAATTTCATTGTTCACTAAGGCGGTCATACCTCCAATAAGAAAATCTTTGTGGAGTAATTTCTTGGCACCAATAGAACCCGGAAAGCCTAAATGGGGCTTAAAAGTCTAAACGTGTACTCTGAATCCCTTTCTTCCTCCATTTTAGTCAATCAGGGACACGTCCTAGCCATTAAAAATTCACTTTCTTTGTGCGAATACTAAGCGTTGCCTTCTTGCTGATGGTGTTACAACTTCCGCGGCCGTCCTTGGCTTCCCGCCCCGCCAACTACGGTATATCAAAAGACCGTTTCTTACTGCAACCGCACCAGTGGGGTTATCGCAAAGTGATGCACAATGGCGCGCTAGAATCTGCCTGAAGAGGGTGATAAACGTCGAGCTAACGATGCCCGATCCAGAACTGAAGCGCGGTTTGCCGAAATTAGTTGCGTTCTCCCCTCGTGCAAATTTCTGGAAGAGTTCTTTCACTATTCAGTCCGTTTACAGGGGTTACACCTGTCATTTGTTAAATTTTTTCACGCTAGCACAACATTTGCATGACAACCTTTGTCAGTCTGCACGGTCTCAATCATGATCAAAATTAATTCTAGCTGCTCTCTACAGCGATCAATAGAACACAACAGATGTGGGCGAGATGGGTGTCAGTTAAATGCAAGATGTGGTGTGCAATGCCGCAATACAATGCTTGGTGGCACTTTAAATGCATGAGTTTACAGATTTGCCAAGTAGGTCAATTCGCTAAATCACGTGACCCGTTGTTTGCACCAGTACCTTAAGAGTCCAGTGAATTTCTCAGCTAAAAATATATCCACCAGAAACGAAACCAAGCTCCCACTGCGAAATCGGAAGTGCAAGCGTGAATCTTTCACTTTATTCGGGGTACTCGACGCAACCCTAGCGCACCTTTTCAAAGCTCTGGAGGACACAAACACAACAGCACAGAGACCTGGACAAAGGATGATAACTGACATTATTCCCTAAACAAGTACTTTGCGACATCCGTCCCGGGTCCGCTGACTGCTAAGGTCATCCCGCTCTCCGATGCGGCAATAAAGGCCGCCAGGGCGTCTCTAGTAGACAGGCGCATGATGAAGAATAGGCTGGTTGTCTGGGCATTGTTCTCCGTAAAAATCATGCCAACGAAGCGGGTGCTATTGCTCCCTCGTAGTCTCCTCACAAAGCCTGACCACGAATCACTTCGCGCAGATCAATTACAACAGAAGGGAAGCGAGCAAAAAGTTGGGCGTTCTTTTCTGACTCTATTCCCCATCGGCCGTTCAGATATCGGAGTAGACTATCATCATTCAAAAGGCCTACGCAACGATCGGGAGTATATCTGAGGGTCGCTTTCTAGAGGCGCGAAACCTGAGCCGCAGCAGTTTTAGAGGAGGGGTACGAAATGTTCTTCCGCCTGGCGCCACTTCAGCCAGCCACAAACTTATGGCCAAACCCGTAATGGTGATGGCCTCCTGTGCCCCCGTAATCGCATCGACGGAACTGGTCACAACTCTTGATTGCAGCTCCTACTCAACCACTGCAGATCCCTCGACTATCGAGGGCATGGTGCTCGTGAGAAGTCACGTCTCACGTAGACACGGCGCTAAAAGTACCTCCAGCTATCATCGCCTACTTCCGTAACAAAGGATAAGGGCGCAGCGGTGAAATTCACGCTCAAGTCGCAGTCTCTTAGCTGACAGGGGTGAGAGTGCGGAAGCAATTGAAGAAGCCCACCGATAAATCAGCCCAGAGCGTTGATCCCAAAATCAAGGAATGCTGCGAGAACCCTACATCCGCTGAGAAGAATGAACCATTGATCTCCAGGTCTACTTCGTGAAAAATGGCCTCTTCAATTGTGGACACAGTCGCCGCCGAGAACCCCAAAAGCCAAAGCCACAAAACTGACAACGTTGAAACGAAAAATTTTCGTGCGTCCAGCTGGTCACCCTGATCGCTAGTGATTCGTGAGTCCACACAAACAAAAAAAAGGCGACTGCGGTCAAACAAACCATATAAGATTCGCCAAGTGAAAAAATGCTGGCCAGCATCAACGTGCAATTCTCTGAGAAAATGAACCTCATGGGAACGCAGTTTACATTATAACGCCCAGGGCCTCACAGACACCATATCAATCAAAGCGCACCAAAGAAACAAAATGGACGCATATTTGCTCGAGATTTTTGAAAACCAGAAATCCATTCGTCTAGAAGGCGGTATCGGAAGAGCTTAAATTAGCAGCGGTCGAAATTTTCTCCCTGGGGGGAAAGTAGGTCCCCCGAAGGTAAAAGGCCCGCGTAAAGTGTGCTTCTAAGGAGCAAATGAAAAGGAGCCCACGAAGCCACCAAAATCAAAAGCACACAAATATGCCGCATAGGTGCCTTCAGAAAATTAGCCCCAAACCCGGCGTACAGCTATTATGGTCTGCTCACCTCTCTGGTTGAAACCACTCGGTTCCCCACAATTCGGAGGCAGCAGAGGCAGTGATGAAATGCTTGTCCACAAATTACCTCATCCTTTTCAAGATATTAGATGTACTAACCAGTGAATTTACATTAAAAATGCGTCTATAATCACATTCGCAGAAACCTGGCTCACACCAGAAATCTCTGACGTGGAGGCCTCAATGTATGGCTACTCCGTTTTTCAAGCTGACTCGAAATGATGGAGGGCTGGTGGGGTTTCTTATATTTGTATACGGCCCTGTGCGTCCCGAGTGTCCTCCATGATACTACTCTTGCGTCACTTTGTGACGCAATGTGTATTCAAATCCCGCTATGGGTCCCATTCTCTTGGTGTGTTCTACCGTTGCCCCTCGAGTCCTATTACAAACCCTCATGGGCCAAGTAGTTAGAGTTCAAATTACCTGACCGGAAGGGTTCAAACCCAAACCCTGCCTCTTGACTTCCCCTGTCCTGGCTTGGGAAACCCGATAATATCCCGGCCCTCGTACAACCTTTGGAGCACGAGAGTCAGGCACGAAAAGGATGCTACAGCTGAAAATAAGCAAGAAACTCCCCTGCAAATACCACCATACCCATTTCTTGCAGATAAGTGATTTGAACGATCCAAAAGCCTTCAAGATTAGGCCCCGGAACGCGCCAACCGAAGTCGTTTGAAAGAAGAGCTCGGACCTAGCATATCGTCGCACCGACCAGGCCAACAGCCGTGTCCCTGGATTTGGTCACCGCCAACGAAAATAGTTTCGTCGATCAGGTGATAATTACCGCTCCACTCTGACAGTGGCCACGATGTGCTGACCGTTGATTTCATCTGCTACTGGGCCAGAAATCCTGAGCTTCAAACGCGGATTCAAAGCTTCTGCTGTCCAGTCTTCCCAGGAATGCGCACCATTATTAATCGGGTTAAGCTGAGACCGGCCTCACTGGAAGGCATGTAATGGGATTATCATTCAGAAAGTTCACGAGACTGACGCGGTGTTCGTCCAAAAAACCAGCACGCAGTAAGAGTAGCCACGAGATACGCGAAAGGATTCGACGTCTTCTGGAAAAAAATCTCAACCATTGTTCAAAATGTTGACTACTGAGACAAAGAAGCCTTTGCATTTCGTAAAATGCAAAAATACTATAAATCAGAAATACGCCGAAAAAACATGCGAAAGCAAGCCGCCATTCAAAATCTCGACCGGTAAATCATAAATGTGCAATTTAAATACGTGAGACAACGCCGAAAATAAATCACGCACGTTCACCCCGAGAGAGGAGACCATGCAGGACACAGTAGTGGTACGCGTGGTCTACAGAGAGCACTATGCCAGTCTATATTCAGCCTCAACGTCCTCGGCACATCCGATCTTGTCGAGCCGTAATTACGAACGGCCTTTAACCGACTTAGTCTTAGATGGATGTCTTAGAAGACATCCGTCGACTCTTGCACAAGATCAACCTGACGAAGTCCATCCAAGGATCCTGAAGGAAATGTCTACACTGGGAAACCATTTCTACCTGGGATTCCGTCAGTCGCTTGACGAAGGCCGCCTTCTGCTTGGAAGAAAGTTATCGTCACGCCAATTATACTAAACTGGTAACGAACTATCACCTGGTGGCTACAGGCCTATGAGCCTTACTAGCGTGCCGTGCAAGGTGATGGAACGCATTCTGACGCGAGCCATCCTAGGTCACCTTACTGCCGATAAATTGATATCTCCAGTTCAACATGGATTTCTCCCAAACCGTTCCTGCGGGACGAATGTTCTCGTATTTATGGACAGCTTAACCCAAGCCAAGGACGAAGGGCCCATACCGAATGCCATATCTATAGACTTCTCAAAAGCATTCAGTCGCGTTCCACACGTCCCGCTGCTCCACAAACTCGAGTCCTACGGGATTTAAGGGAAAATCCTACACTGGATCAAGGCGTTCCTATCAGACAGATCATTCCGAGTGAAAGTAAGCTCGACCTCCTCTTCTCCAGCATCGGTCTCCATTGGAGTTCCTCAAGGCTCCGTTCTGAGACCACCGCTGTTTCTGATATACTTCAACGACCTTCCAGACGTTCTTGAGAATCCATTTCTACTATTTGCGGACGACTTGAAATCCTGGAATTCTAATGTCAGTGCCCTCCAAACGGATGTAGACGCTGCAAAGCAGCGGTCGTTGGACCGGCAGCTTCCTCTGAATGACAAAAAAGTGCGTCCATATGTCATTTGGCGGAGACTCGTCGATTGCGTTTGACATGCCTGGTGAGAGGATAGATGCCAAAAAAGACTTGGGTATCTGGCTTTCTTCAAACATGTCCTCATTGCACCATGAAAAATCCGCCCAAAAGGCATTCGCCGTTCTACGGATGATTCGGCGCACCTTCTTACGTATTACTCGCAAGGACTTCGGGATACTCTATGGGGCTTCTTGAATATACCAACCAAGTTGTCTACTCAGAGAGCACGAAGGACGAAACCCTCATTGAGGCTGCCCAGCGAGCTGATACGAAAATGGTTGCCGGCCTTAAATCCGTGGACTACGGAACGCGTCTCGTGGTGCTTGACCCCTTTCCCCTGGAGTACCATCTTCCTCAAGGAAACCTAATTCATACATACGCTCCGTTTGAACAAGGTCTGGCCAACAGATTTTCAACGTTGACCCAGCAAACATATGATGGGGACATGGTGTAGTGGTCTGGCTACCCAATAAGTTAGTTTGCCAGGAGTGTGTGGCAAGGAAATAAAAATGATTACGCTAGGTTGGGTATACAAAAATGAAGAGATCAGATGGAACAGACCCACTAACAATTGTTCTCTTTAAAATAGTTCGTCGTTGGCCCAGGTCAGCGAATAAACAATAATCCAATAGTGTTGGTCCAGAGGTCTTCTTTTGAACAGTTTCCACATATAATAGATTCCGAAGATGTCTGAAATGTTTTGGGACGAGAGTAAGCACATGAGACTCGCGAATGACCTCTGCAAGCGCGAGCGAAATCAGAAGAGAGAGTCGAAGCACGTGACCACGCTTGTATTATGTGAAATTGTACAAGGGCGCGTTTTTTGTAGTTTCTCGTATTCAAACAAAAAACGATTATGCAATTGATGAAATACCTAGTGTTATTATGGAAGTAAAATAAAGGTACAAAAACGCCACACTACTCCCCCACTAGAGCGTTGACCATGAAATGGGAAAACGCTCGAATAACTAAAGTAACGAATCAAAAGTTGCTAACTTAAGTTTCGTAATCAGCTAAGTGCTGAGGGAAACGGACGCGTCGTCCTGAACGACTAGTGGAAGGAGTGAGGTTGGCGGGAGGGATATCTTGGGTAGGTGTGGGTGTTGTTGGAATAACAGGATTGCTGGATGTGGTCGTAGGTGCTTCAATGTAGGCAGGTTTCAGACGATCAATGGAGACGGTGTCGTGCTTTCCACTTCTCTCTAAAACAAAATATTTGGAGTGACGTTCGATAACTTTGAAGGGGCCATCGTAACAAGGTTGGAGGGGTTTCCTCGTTGCGTCATGTCGGACAAATACAAATGGTGTAGAAGAGAGTTCGGTTGAGATGTGCTCCGTTCGCGTTGATCGTCTGGTAGGTGTCGCACGAAGTTCGGCCATATGTTGTTTCAGAAGGCTGACGAATGTGACGGGTGATTCGGGCTGTGCGCCAGAAGGGGAAACTAGTTCACCGGGTAGACGTAGAGTTGTACCGTATACTAGTTCGGCTGGGGAACAGTGAAGATCCTCCTTAATAGTGGAGCGAATAGCAAGCAAAATGAGGGGTAAAGAAGAGGACCATGAAGATGGGTTCATTTGGGCAGTCAATGCAGCTTTGAGGTAGCGATGGAAACGCTCAACCAGACCGTTGGAACAGGGATGATACGCGGTAGTCGATATGTGATGGAAACCGAATAGTGTAGAAAACTCACGGAAGAGATTACACTGAAATTGTGAGCCGCGATCCGTAGTAACGGTGGAAGGTATACCAAAATTACTAACCCAGTGTTGCAAAAATGAAAAAGCAACTGTTTCAGCTGAAGTATCCGAAATGGGTACAGCTACTGGCCAACGGGTAAAACGATCAATCATGGTAAGGATATGAGTGAAACCGCTTGATGGGGAAAGAGGACCAACAATATCGAGATGGACGTGTGTGAACCGAGCATCAGGAACGGCAAATGAACCAATAGGTGAGTTCGTATGCCGAGTTACTTTAGTGCGTTGACAGGCGATGCACTGTTTGGCCCAGGATGTCAGGTCCTTATTCATGAAGGGCCATACAAAACGTGCACTAATCAACTTCCTGGTTGCTCGGATTCCTGGATGAGAAAATCCATGGAAGTGGTCGAAAACAACGCGTCGGAAAGCTTCGGGTACGATTGGGCGAGCTGATCCGGTAGACATATCACAAAAAATGGCTCCGGATTGGAGGGGTAACGGAGTTGAAGAGACTTGAAATGAAGGGAACGATAGAATAGGCAAAAAATTAGGATCAGTGTTTTGAAGGTTCGCCAGCTTGGCTAGGTCCAACTGCGTGGAAGGGTGAAGAGCGTTTATGTCAGGACGGGATAAGGCGTCTGCGACGACATTGTCCGAACCTGGAGTGTACCGAATGTCGGTAGTGAACTGTGAAATATAATCCAGATGGCGTATCTCGCGTGGTGAATATCGATCAGGCTTGGCGTTGAAGGCGTATGTGAGTGGCTTATGGTCGGTTTGAATGGTAAACGATCTACCCTCTAACAAGTGCCGGAAATGGCGAATAGCAAGGTAAATTGCGAGTAATTCACGACCAAAAGTACTGTAACGCGTTTGGGCAGCCTGCATCTTCTGCGAGAAAAACGCTAGTGGTTGAGGTGTGTTGTTAACAACTTGATGAAGCACTGCACCGACGGCAGCATTCGAAGCATCAGTTGTCAAAATCAGCTTTGTGCTCTCGTGAGTATCGAGGAAAGATAACTTTGTGGCCTGAGCAATGGCGTGCTTGGCTCTTTCGAAAGCAGCAGTGGCGGCGGGGTGCAAAGTAACAGATTTCTCTTTGGAGCCAAGTAAATCGGTCAGTGGCTTCAAAATATCTGCACAGTGAGGGATGAATCGCCGGTAGTAGTTGATGATACCAATGAAACGACGAAGTTGAGTGATAGTTGTGGGCATGGGAAATGACTCTAAGGCCAAAATGCGATCGGGTAATGGTGAAATACCTGTGGCGTCAATGTGGTGGCCAAGAAAATCCAGGCTAGTAACACCGAATAAGCATTTGTCAATGTTCAAACGTATGTTGTAAGTGGAAAAACGTTCAAACACTGCTCTGAGATGAGCTGTATGTTCAGCTGGGGAGGTGCTAGCGACTAAAACATCGTCAAGGTAGGCGTACACAAACGGTAAGCCACGTAAAACCTCGTCCATGAAACGTTGAAACGTTTGGGCTGCATTTCGAAGACCAAAGGGCATACGCGTGAATTCGAAAAGGCCAAACGGTGTTGTGATGGCTGTTTTGGGAATGTCATCCGGAGCTACGGGTATGTGGTAGTATGCTCTTATGAGATCGAGTTTGGAGAAAATGTTTGTATGGCATAGGGTACTTGCAAAATCGTGGATATGTGGGATGGGATACCTGTCTGGGATAGTAGCGTTGTTGAGAGAACGGTAATCTCCACAGGGTCTCCAATCACCTTTAGATTTCTTAGGTACCATATGTAGGGGTGATGACCAATGACTCGATGAAGGGCGGATGATGCCGAGTTCGAGCATGTGTTCGAACTCGTGTTTTGCGATTTGTAGCTTATCCGGATGGAGTCGGCGGGGGTTGACATGGACAGGTGGACCTCTCGTCTGAATGTGGTGAACGACGGAATGAGTGACCGGTTGGGTGTACTGACATGGGTGAGTAAGGGTTGGAAAATCCCTAAGTATGTCAGCAAAATGTGAATCCGGTAAGATAACGCGGATACCTGTGGATGAAGTTGGGGCACTAATTCCGTTGACTGAGAGAGATGTAAGCGTGTCTATAAGACGTTTGTGTCGCACGTCGACAGATAGACTGTAATGGGTCAGGAAATCTGCACCGATGATGGGTTTTTGGACGTCGGCCAAAAGAAAGATCCACTTGAACGCACGTCGCAATCCAAGGTCAAGTGTGAGGGAACGTTCGCCGTATGTAGCGATGCGGGTACCGTTGGCGGCTTGTAAGGAGGAAGAAGGAGAATCGCGAAGTGGATTCTTATGTGGTAGCACACTAACTTCAGCTCCCGTATCTACGAGGAAACGTAGACCACTTGAACGATCGGTAATGTGGAACAGGCGACTAGTGCGAGGAGGGCCACAGACAGTCGTCGCCGTTACTGACTGGCCGGGGTGTTTAAAGGGGTGTTGGAACGCGGCTTGAAAGAACAAGGTGGTTGACACTTGCGTGCTTTTGGGCCATAAGTTTGGTGATACCAGCACCAAGGGAGACGGGCACGAGATGACGATCTGGATCGTGAACGTGGTCGATGCCTGTTGATCTCTAACCGTTGTAGGCGATCGGTCAAAGCGTCAAATTTGGTTTGTAGGTGCGATATAGAAGCAAGAAGCGGGTCGGAATCTGTAGTGGGTGCAGGGCGGGAGACGGAGTTTACGGAGTTACTGGGGTATGTTTCGTGTATCTTATCCGCCATCCGGGCTAGCTGCTCTAAGCTGTGGTCATCAACGAAAGCGCTGATGACGTGGGACATGGAGGGTGGGAGTTTGTCGAGCCATAGTTGGGCCATGATCTCCTCTGCTAGCTTACGGCCGCAGAGGAGACTGCGCATGTGGCGAAGCATTTGTGATGGCGATCTGTCCCCAAGTTCGACGGTGGTGAATAAATCCCGCAGCATTTTGTTTTCTGATTTCCCTGTCCTACTTATGACGGCCGCTCGAAGGGCGTCATACGGATTTTCCTTAGGAATATCTTCCAACAGATCTTCAACTTCTGTTGCTACATCACAAGGAAGATGCTGGACAACATAAGAAAACCGGGTGACTTGGGAAGCGATGCGTCGGGTGGCAAAAACGGCCTCAACCTGGTGAAACCATACCCTGGGGTTGCGTGGATTGTAGTCTGGCAAACGTATGCTAATTGCATTCTCGACTAAATCCGCTGAATCAAAGTGTGCCTCCATAATTACCGGGCAAAAGAAACAAAATCACGACGACTTGAAAAAAAACCTTTCAAAAAAAATATCTAGAAATACTCGGGGTCACCAAATTTGTAGTGGTCTGGTTACCCAATAAGTCAGTTACCAGGAGTGTGTGAGGTCTTCTTCTAAACAGTCCCCACATATAATAGATTCCAACGATGTCTGAAATGTTTTGGGTACCAGAGTTAGTACATGAGACTCGCGACTGACCGCTGCATGCGCGAGCGAAATCAGAAGAGAGGGTTGAAGCACGTGACGACGCTTGTATTATGTGAAATTGTACCAGTGCGCGTTTTTGTGGTTTTTCGTATTCAAACAAAAAAAATTATGCAATTGATGAAATACGTAGTGTTATAATGGAAGTAAAATGTACGTACAAACGCCACAGTATCAATCCGTGAATCCATCACTGTCTGGCATTCTGGCCAATCAAGGCATGATTTCGTTTGGTCGCCGCACGTGGCAAGTAAAATAAAGGTACAAACGCCACAGTATCAATCCGTGAATCCATCACTGTCTGGCATTCTGGCCAATCAAGGCATGATTTCGTTTGGTCGGTAGCCGCACGTGGCACATCCGTCCAATCGTTTTCGGGATCGGATTAGCGTGCGATTCATGCACAAACCAACTTTCTGATCGGTTAGTTGTGGACATGCCAGGAAGCGCGCGCGTTCAAATTGCGCTTGTGCGCGAGCTAAGATATGGGAGATCGCGCGTCTTGCGGCGTTATCCTCATTCTGATTGGCCGAAATCTATTTGACAAGAACATTCAGCACCGTGACTTCGCTGGTTATGATTTACCCTCTTGAAGGAAGAGTAAAATTATAATGCAGTTGTCTGTCGAAAATTTAGATCGTTAACAGATTTTCAAATGTAACGAAGGCACATAATATGTCGTTGCAGGTAGTTTCATATAGCTTCCTTGTGATAAGTGCAATCGTCCATGTTGTCCCCAAAGGTATTGCTATCTCTAAAGGGCGATGATATTTGTGGTCACCGGCGGTACCAAAAGGTGAGTAATCAGAATAGCCCATAATCAACAGCTAACGCTTGTGTATCGACTGTTTGCCCTCAGCGTCGTTCACTCGTTATGAAAACGTTATTCGTTCGATGGAAATGAATAGCCTACGTGTAATTGTATGTGTTACCCCAAATGAACACCACGAAGACCATGTATCATGCGAATTTTGTTCAGTAGCTACAGGAACCGGTATTTCCATTGACCGCCCTATCTCTGGTTTATGACAACTTAGTTTCCGTTGGAAAGCATTATTTGCAGTTATCCACATAGATTGGTGTGAACCCCTACCTTCCGAGAAACATCGCTCTCTCGCCTCCAAAGCGTGCTTGTTAGGTGTTTGACAAGGATGGCTTGTACACATTGGTAATTCTACACGCCACATAAGTAACAACCGACGCGCCGCCGTCTACAGTGCGCCTGTACCCTGAAATTTTTGGCTGGAATAACATTTGTGTAACGACTTTTCGGTGTTCTAGTTATACTTTTGAAGACAAGCACTCAAGAGGCGTAGAAAATGCCTCGGCCATGTTTATACTCCGGGGTGCTTGCGTACATTACGAAACGTAAGCTGCCACAAGAAATCCTATGTTGTCCTAGAAGCATTACGTTTCGGTACCACTCCGTATGTATGGATGAAACAGGAAAATTATGCCCCACTTTTCTCATCTACGCAGGCTCGTCCCCAACGCAACTCCTGGAAGACTTGGCTGCCGTGACGCTTGCGTTGTTGGCAAATAATTTTATTATAACACTTCAAGCAAAAAAACAATCAAAAATGTGTTACGCAGTTGTACCTGGAAAATAAATGAGAGAACTAGTGAGGGACAACCTAATGGGAACAACCAGAGCCCCGTTTCCCCAGCCTGCGTGAAAAATGCACACTGGTTGCCACCGCCGCATTACGTTGAGGAGGGGATGGATTTTATGGCAGAAAAAATCACTCGCCACCTACGCATCCAACAAGACATGGCAGTTAACCAACACAGACAAGCGGGACGCCCACTAGTCTTCCGTGCTTGGCTTCTAATTGCTCATTCCTGTTGATATTAGCCTGAAAACAGGTGTGCAACGAGGAAGACTCAATAAGTTTACGCTTAATATGCCTGTTGGCAGATCTGATTCAGTTAGCGGTTCCATTGCCAAGGGTCACAGCATGCTTCCGAGTATGCTTTGCCCAGATGCTCAGGCCGGTTAACCAATGCTTGCTTGAGGTATGACCAGTACTCCTGGTTCCTTCTTCTGATGTTGGTGGCATAGACCTCAAACTCGCTCACTTCCCTACAGTGCACCATTCGCTTTGACCAGGCAAGCTAAACTTTCTTATCCGAATGAGTCACTTTCCTAAGCTTATTATTCCTAGCTTTAAAGTTTTGTAATAAATGAAAAAAAAAATTACAGCGGCGTCTGGCATTGATGACTTATTCTTGTTTGCCACAGTCGTTCGATCAACATTCATTCGCACAAAATGTCTCACGGCAACATCATAACATTCCTGTGACTCGTTTCTGATAAAGGAGTAAAACATACTCCGACCAACACCACTAGAATAGGTGATTACCACATTCCACAGGTGATAACCACCTCTGTTACACTGATACGTTGAATCTACCTGAATTACATTGCCGTACTTCGCAAACAAACCACGCAGAGGAACGGAAGTAAACGAAAGAGCATTCAAACACTATACCACCTGTCGTACCGTCGTTGACACCGTAGTGGTCGCGTTCGCTACGTCATGGGCACCCGGACCGCAAGCGGAACAAGCGAGGAATGACCTTTTGTAGCTCCGCACTGACTTTTACACCTTCCAAGCCAAAGTTACATATGGCCTTGTTACACTAGCAGCCCGGTCCAGTGCGAGCGAGAAAACAGCATGAAACAATTTGAAGGATTTATTCCAGGAGGTCTCTGCTTCTCCGCCTGGAATATGTGCAACCGGACGTTTATAAAACAAATCTTAACCCCAGTAAACACGTCACCGCGGTACCACCGGTGGTGCCACCGGTGTCTAAAAGCGGCCAAAGGTGGTAACCCAAAAATTTCATGATATATTTAATGGGTGATGTATTCAAACAAATCGGTTTCAAAAATTACTTCGTAAATAGAGCTCCAGTATCCGGAGTATCCGGTTACATTTGTTTTCAGAAGGCTTTTATGCAACAAATGCTATGTTTGGCTTGTATTCACCAACGGGATCAGTGGCAAAGCTAGCCACCGTTAGTCACCGGTGGCACTGTGTTTACTGGGACATCACAAAACGTATCCACTTACCTTAACGAATCCATCGACCTGTCTTTCCTCACACAACCTTTTTCTGACTACCCACATCACTTTTTCCGATAAATATTATATATATATAGTCAACAACTAGACTATAGTCTTGGATATGTATACATATCTAAGACTTTTCGCACTTGGAACATTAAGTTGCTTTCATCTTAGTTAATCATATTTTTATGCTATATATGACTCAGCAAAAGCAGTAGCATCCTGTGAAGGAACGTGTTAACCGGGAAAGTGGAAAAGAATTCATTTCGACTTAAGTCAGGTGACCTCTCCCGGACATGAACCGCGAACCAGCGGGTCTGCTCCCGAACTTACCCCACTCGACCACCGAGCCACGAGCGGATATTGGCGCAAACTTCAGCTAAGCAGCTAGGCTGCATGTACAGCAGCCGTACGTTTTGGTATGGATCACGTGACTAACGCCAGCGAATCATTTGCTTTAGTTTGGCTTGTGCATTAATCGACTTCCGAGTGGATGGCCTTTGGACACATTGCGATATCTTGAACGAGTTTGCTTGGACGGTTTCAACATCCCTTCGGCCTCCAAGGCAATAGCCAATTCAACTGTGAAACGAACGTGCGCACTACAGTTAAGTGTATTGCTTGGTCAATTGACCAAGCGGGTTTACTAGCGTTTTCCCACTTTCACCTTACTCGTCAAGTTTTTTTATCGTTTCCCTACTATTACTTCCAGACAAAACCTAATCAAACGTACCATGGAGAATACCCACACATTGTCTGCTTTTGCGTTTGTTTTTCTGGCGGCTTGGACCGTCCTGATATCCGTATCTTTGCATCAGATTGAGGAAGGTGACTTGACTTCACACCGCCCAGTAATCCTCCATAGGTCATGTTGGCATCTATTATCGTGGTGGAGCTCTTTTATCTAAGACAAGTGGCCCCGGATTCCATCTAATGATCCCCTTCATTACCTCATTTCGGTCTGTACAGGTCAGTGTCCCCTTATGCGTTTGACTGTTTTTCCAGACCACACTTCAAACTGACGAGGTCAAGAACGTTCCTTGTGGTACCAGGTAAGCTGGCTTCGTAATTGAGCATGTAAATGGTTATCTGCTTAGGCAAAGAAGTTAAACAAAAACATTTCTATTTGACGTTGCTATTATGTGAATGTGGTGTAAGACGAACAACTAAATTACACTGGGCCCACCTGGTGTTTAACATAGGGTCGCACCATTACAGGCGAAGGTTGATCAGGTGATGTCAACAATGGTATAATGTGGTAAACGAGCAAATTTGCACTGATCAAAAGCTGTGAGTTGTGATTTCTTAGCACTGTGACAGAGGTATCAACGGTGTCAACCTTGTGATCCATCTCGCTGATATTCTGTACGATGGTCGACTCTTACTATTGTGTGGTCTTCAGTGTGTGTTGTGGGCGTGTTACACGACTTGGAACTGACAGAGGACTCGATGGTGTCAAGATTGGGGATTCACGGCGCGATCTCCAAATATTGTTTACGACCGACAGTGCAACTCGGCGATGAGGGAGCTGTTGAAGGCAATCATCTTTGAGGTTCGGAAGCCATCGAGAATTCACGAACTGGATCGCCCTCTGAAGCGTCGGATCAGCCGTGGTAGCTTGAACCTCCGTCACTATAATTGGCAGTGCACGAACAGACTGGACCAACTAGGGACTGGCTGCGTCCTCGGGAGCAACCTGTGCAATAACCCTGTCTTCTTCGTGAGTTGTTTGATTGCTGATCAGGCGAGATAATGCATCGGCCTGACCGAAGTCGGTGGTGTGACTATATTGAATATCATAGTCGCAGCCCAGCATAGTAAGCGTCCACCTTTGAGGTTGGTTGACAGAGTGTGTGGGAACATCTTTCTTTGAACGAAAACGGACAGTAAGGGTTTACGATCGTAAGCAGGGTGAAACGGTGACCGTACAACAACTTGTGGAAACTTCGGGCGACGAACACTAGGGCCAACGCTCCTTTCTATATCTTTCCATATCGCTGTTCTGCTGGCCTTAGCGATTTTTTCCGATCCATCTGGGAAGACGGGCGAAATGACGGCACCGACTCCAAAACTAAAGGCATCAGCTGCCACGACGATCGATAGCTTTGGGTCTTAGTGGGTCAGTAGCAGGTCGGAACTGAGCATCGCCTTTAGCCTGCAGAATGCTTCCTCGCGTTCTTCTGACCAACTACAGGGGACGTCCTCTCCCGGCAATTGATTTAGTGGAGGTTGAATGTCGTGTAGTGAAGGCAAGAATGCCGAACAATAACTGATTAAACCCAAAAAGGAACGTAACAATGGGACATCCTTAGAAGGTGGCATCCACTGTTTAGTTTGAACGCTCTCCGGGTCAGGATGACGACGTCGAAGATGAAACCAAGATACTTCACTATTGTCAAGAAGAATTGACAGGATGGTGGCGGAGGCCATTGTTCTGAATGCACAGCAAGACGGCACTTATCTGATCAAGAAGCTCTTCAGGTGAAACAGGAACGATCAGCACGTCGTCCAGGTATGCGACCACATATGGAATGTCAGAAAGAATGATGTCCATCGACTGCTGGAAAATTGCTGGGGCGTTTTTTGTCGCCAAACAGGAGACGGTTGTACTGATACAGCCCGCGATGTGTTCATTGTCAGTATGCGTGATTCTGGTGCGACTTCGAATTGAAGATACGCTTCAGCAAGATCGATATTCGCGAAGAACTTTCCACCGTTCAGAACAGTGAATAGGTCGTCGGTCACTGCAGCTCTCCAGCAGCACCACTATCCACTGCCAATTAGGTCGGTTGAGAAATCGGCACGTATGCGGATGTCACCGTTGGATTTCTTCACCACGACAATCGACGCTGTCCAGGCGGAGCAGGATACAGGGGACAAAACGCCTTGTTGTCCCAGCCGTTAAATTTCGGCATCTACAAGTGGGAGGGAAGCGCACGGGACTGGTCTCTTTGGACGGGAGGCTGGAGTAGCACCTGATAAGAGGTGGAGAACTACCTGTGTCGCAGTGCACTGACCGAGACCGGATTGAAAAACAACTGGAAGTCGCTTGATAAATTCGGACCTATGATCTGTATGCGCCGTAGGAGACTAAACTTTGTTGCAAATGACACTGATTGGAGTGTCGGCTAACCCCAAGCAATCGAACTAATCAAGACCCAATAAGTTCAGCTCAGCTACCGTTGCATAACATGACCCCACGAAAAGATACACAGCACCGGAGCTAACCGGAAAGTTTTAGCTCTCCACCGCAGGTACTGGTGAGAGGAAGAAAGCCTGCGCTGCGGAGTTATTCACTAGAAAACCAACTGAACAGTTACAGACCGTTGGACATATGCATCTTGCATGTAAAAACTGAATATCCGTCTTGTTGAACGCGTCTTCCTGAACTTTCCTGGATGTTCATTGACCACCACTCAAATGTAAACGAGTGCCACAAATCAATTCCACAAATTCCGTAATAAATCCCACTCTCCAAAGACGCAAGGCGGTGCTACGAGAAAACATATTATTCGCATGCCTCGTCAGTAGTATCCACCGTTACACTGATAGCAGTTCAAGCGGCTTATCTGATCGGAGGTTGTCCGAACGCGCGCCAAAGCTCCTCCAAAATGACGATAATGTCCGACGCAATGTCCAACTGCAGACAGACTGGATGACCATTGATGGCGATTGTGAGATACTTTCGGTGACCTGGGGTGTTGATCTGGAAAGTAGCGAACAAACAGAGAGGAGCCAACAGAGTTCGATTTCGGTTTGGGACGGACACGTGTTGACGGCTTTGGAACATCAGAGGCTGTATTCATCCGTGACTGACAATACCCATCTCTGTGCCCCACGGACTTATATTGGTGGCACCGATGCTGCTAGTAGGAACAGAGCCTGATGAAGTGCCAGGCTCCACAGTGCCAACATTGTGAAGGTGGTGTCTTTTTTGGGCCTTTGTTTTGCTTCGCACTGTGAGGACGATTTGGTCGGGCCGGAATTGACACAACCAGGCTGTTGCGTAGCCTGATGGATTGCATGAACTTCGGAACCGCCATGAACCCCAAGTTGGATCATCGCGGTGTCATGCTTCAGTTGATGGTCCATCGCGAAGAGACTGGATCTTGCGGTTGTTTGACGGTTTGAGCACCTCAGTGACCCATTGAGCTATACTGAGGGTGTCGCCGCGACACCCTCATACCAGCATCATCATCATCATCCATCATCCATCCATCATCCATCATCATCATCGACAGCATGGCATTAGTGTTCAACACCCATGCTTCACTGGCGTACCAGGTCGCTCAATGGTTAGAGCGCTGACGAACAAAGTCACCTGGTCCTCCAGGTTGGGGTTGGAACATGTAGCGACCTGTTCCGTAGAAATGGTAATGCATTTATATTTCACACGAAACACCGCTGCCTCGCGGTTGGGGTTTTGGACCAAAGACTTTGGTTGAGGACCCTAATCGTCCTCCCGTCTAGGCGTGTGCACCCCGGCAGTATCCCAGCCCACACACAACCTACATCTAACAATAATCTCCTGCGACATCGGTCGTCGCGTGGTGCCCTACTTGCTTCATATAGCAGGGCGGGTGAGCGAAAACAGGCCGCCATTGACGCCTCCTTTTTCTTTCGCATACTGCTCTCCTTGTAGGTCCAGCACTTAGGACTGATGACCTCGTTCGCCTTGCATCGGTTTTACGTGAATCATCTGCCTGTCACATGGCGCCGACATCTTCAGGTATCTCCAAATCAATTTTCAAGCCTCGACACCTTGTATATCTGGCCGAATTCAACGTCCGCACTCTGAGGCAAGCAGGACAACAAGCTGCTCTTGCTCTCACACTGGACGCACTTCGCATTGATGTGTGCTGTGTCTCAGAAACCACAATTCGCGATACAAGTACAGTGATTTAACTAACCGCCCCATCACTCTCCATTCGATTCCGGCTGCGCACCTCTCGTGATCCAGGAGCCACTGCGGCGTGATCTGCAGGGGTTGGCATCGTCCTGAGTCATCAGGCGGAAGTATCCTTGCTTGACTGGATATCTGCCGATAGTCTCCTCTGTGTGATTCACCTGTCAACGTCTGCGAAGGAGTCTCACAAGCAGCAAGTTGACAGATGTCTCTTTATCGTGTCTGCCTACGCCCCAACTGACTGTAGCTCAGACGCCGTCAAAGACAGATTTTACGACGCCCTGAATACCCTGCTATGGCGAGCTAAAAGCTCAGACGTTGCGGTGGTTGCCCGAGATATGAATGCACAGGCTTAGCGCATCTGAGACTCAATTAGGTGGCCCACATGAACTGGACTCAGTATGTACGGACAATGGTGAACGACTGCTTCAGCTGTGTGCCGACCGCAGGCTATACTAACTTCTGAAATAGCCGAAGTCGTCTGGCCACATGGCGTCCACCAACGGCGTGCCGGCCACGGACTCAAATTAATCACACTGCCATCAGTTACTGATGGCACGGATCAATAACTGACTGCCAGTCGTTTTGGAACACATTTGCGGATTCCGACCACACGCTCGTCCGAAACAACTTCTCCCTTCGTTTTCCAGGGCCGCGTAAGTTGCGGAAAAATCGCCTGGCAATTAAGAGACTGGCAGATCTAGATATTACACGAATTTGCGAAAATCTTCTTCTAGAGTCTCTTCCAAATGCTCTGCAACCATATGTGAATTCCTTCTGGGACAAGACCGCCACCTCTTTGCGCAATGCTGAGAGTTTTTTGCCTGTGGCAGGGCGCAACCACGCCCACTCAAGCACTCAGACCGAACGGTGACACTGCTTAAATCTCGGAGAAATATCCCAGCCAGTCCGAACATAACTTGATGCGACGAATTATCAGACGTCAAGTGGTGAGCGTGAAAACCGACCGTGAAGTGCGGTGGACACAGAAAGCCAAGGAAATGGATAAGGGGCCTAGAAAGCCGAAAATTATTTTAGTTGGTTCATGCGACCGGACCCCGGAAACCACCAGAGATCAAAATGAAATGAGCATCTCGAGTGAAGAAGAACGCGTCGACCGTTGGGCCGAATACTTCGAACAATAGCTGTCATGACCACCTGCTGCCCTCATCTGGAGCCCATGGTTGAGGTAGAACCCTGTACGGTGAACGTGGAACTTCTATGGGCTCGGAGGTTTATGATTGTTTTCATAAGCCTCTGACCCGGATGACGTCCAACCCGCATCGTTCAAAGCTGGGAGTGAAGTCCTCAGCCAGCGCTTGTTTGATGTGTTTGCTTGCATTTGGGAAAAGGAGTCTGTCCCAGAGGGTTGGAGTAGTCGGTGATACTGCTCATTTTCAAAAAAGGGGCTCATAGTGAGTTGACAGTCACGGAGGAATCAGTTTGACCCCGATCGTAACGAGACTCTTGGCGTCACCTGTGCTGCGCCGTCTAGCGATGGCTCATGAAACACTGGAGAACAGCAAGTGGGATTCCGTTGACCAAATCTCCACACTTCATTAGGTGCTACAACAACCGCATACGTATTAGCGACCCACAATTCTAGTATTCCTGTATTTCCAAGGCGCGTTCGACTCGGTTAACCGGTCTGTTCTTCTTGACACTCTCGCCCATCAAGGAATTTCCCGGAAGCTCGTGAACGTAATAAGCTCTTTGTGTTCTCAGACTTCCAGACGGTGAGCTCTCCAAAGCTTTCATACACAAAGTGGTGTTCGTCAGGGATGCCCACTCTCTCTATTCATGATCGATGAAGTAATGAGATGAAAGCTGGAAGCTTTCCCAAACCCCGTTGTTCAAATAGCCTGTGGAATATGCAGACGACATCGTTCTCGTTTTCGAAGAGAAGAAGGTGCAGGTTTTTTCGGATGTACTCACCAAAGTCATCCCGTCCTTTTGTATGCACTTTGCACCCACAAAATGTAAGGTCATACTGGTGGCCATGCAGTCACTGAACACGCCAATTACGATCCAGGGAGAGGCACTGGAAGTTGTGAGGCGTTTTACCTTGGAAGTTGTATTAGCTCTGATTGTAGTGTGACAGATGAGTCTCGGGTCACGTTTGCTGATTTGAGACACCTATGGCGTCAAAGCGGTATATCCCTGAATCTCAAGAGACGCGTGTATCAGGCTACAGTGCGGGCTGTTTTGTTGTATGGCTGTGGGACCTGGCATGCTCGAGTAGCGGAACTGAGATATCTTCAGGGCTTCAACAACCTTTGTCGCAGAACCATGGCCCGTGTCGGCGAATCCGTAACGTGACAATCAGAAAGCGAATTTTCGATTGTGCAACGGGAGCTTCTGTCTGTCCATCGTCAGAGACTGCGTTGGTTAGACTATGTATTGCGCATGCCGAACGTCGTTTGTCGAAGAGCGGGCTGTTTTCCGTGCCCAATTCAGAGTGGCGGAATCAGACAGGTGGCCAATCCTTGGCCTGGCAGAGGGGTATGTGAGAGATTACGAAGCGTTTAGGTGCTGTCGGTGCTACTCGCCTTCCAGAATTGGGACCGCGTTGGAGACGCTGCAAGATATGGATACCGATCGATGTCAGTGGCGATCTTGTTGTCGGTTCCCATCCAAATTGTCTGAATGAGTGTCTGGAGGTGTATGCATTTCAGAATGGTGTAGTAAACTAGCATTGAGTCCATTGCCTGTGCCCTTTTATTCGTTCCTTCACAATAAGGCCTTCAAATAAATTATGGTTGCACGCCAGTGAATCACCGTTGTTGAGCACTGATGTGGTGCTGCTCATGATTATGAGGAAGATGAGTTTTTGTGAAGGTCATTACTGAAGGGCTTGTGATGCAGTCATCTGAAAAGCATCACCATCACCATCGTCACCGTAGATTCTCTCGGTGGAAGAAATTCAACGGCAAGCTACTTAAGGTCTCCCAAACGGATCTTCAGTTGTGGTTATTATGTTCTCTAACTGAAGCCGATACTTCCCTTTCTACATGACGTGGTCGCATTCATCTTTTAGCTACTGATTACGAGTCGACACACATAGGCTTCGCAGGCCATGCACAAGCTAATCGAAGGACTACTGTGAAACCGTATGAGGACCCTCTATTCTTGGAGCAAACACAGCACAACCGCCTGGTCCGTATTGCTTCCCCAATGTTCGCACGATATATGCGTACTGCTTCGAATGCACTGACGGTCAAAGAAAAGTAACGTTCTCATCTTCAAGGTACAGAATTCAAACTTGATAACTGTAAGGCAGTACTGGACGTGATAAAGAGTTGTAGGCCATGCTCTTCATCGACAGGCTAATGTCACCTGGACTCCAGAGATGCCTAACTTGGATGGAAGCAGAACAGGTATTAGCGACCCTGATCTTTACTTCGTCAACAACCCTGCGGTCCGACGCGATGCGACCACCTAGACAAGTAAATTTGTCAACCATCTCTGGTGGCTCTGATCGTATTACCGGTTTCGGTGGTGAACGCACACAATTAACCTACGGTTGCCAAATTTGATGGTCAGGTAAAAGACATCTACCTAGGACACATCCTGAAGATTTGAGGACGTGTCAAAATTTGCAGCTAGTTTTCTTAATAGCATTAATTTGGTATCTAGAATCCCACATATCTACATCAGTGCTACCGCCCTGAATTCCGCACTTAAGCCAGAGAACGAGATTTGTAAACCCACGCGCGGGACGGCACTGCCGTCTCGAAAAACCACGGGATAAAACACCACATGGGGTTAGCCAGCGCTAACAAATAATATGAGCTGCTTTCCTATAGCCAGAAACGGGCGTCAGTCTACGCAAACTTGGGCAGCTATATTTTGTAGGATACTGGTGGGGTAGCCCCGTATAACTGACGCTACCTATTGTAAATTAGATGGCTTGACTTGAGGCCAGTGAATTTTCTTCAAACACATCTTAGAACTTATTCTACAGTAATATAATGACCACGCTGAACTTGGATCTCCTTGCAAGCGAAGCACATTTATCTGGTGTCTGAATTACTTCACCAGTACACAGCAATAAGCTTAGGGACCGATACAAAAGCGGTCCACAATGCTAGGTGGAGCGAAATTTTGTCGGCATGTAGAATAATAACTTGATATTTAACCTGCGCGCTGTCCACTTCCCATCGTTTGATGCCTGTACATAGTGGCGCCTGGAACCCGGTATTAGGTGGCAATCCGTAACCTAACTTGGGAAGACTGTTGCTGGTGGTTCAGATAAAAAAACCTACCCCTAGAGGTTCAGTAGCGAAATTCTCAATTGGTTCGCTCCCGATGGCATGATGGGAAACAATTCGATAGGGTCAATATGTGGTCAAATTGTGCGTTATGTGCGTGTATGGGACGAAACAAAATCTGAAGATAAACAATTGTGTACAATCGTAGTCCCTTCCATGTACCAAGGGAAATGCTCCCAAGATTATACAGGCTATCGCTGACGCTGATTGGGCCTGATTGGGCAGATGCATGGCGCTAAGTCGTACAGAGATTAAATTGGGAGACATGTGTAATCAAGGCAGGTTATTCATTCATTACTTCCTACACCGCCTCATTGAATGACACACAACAGACTTCACATAAATCCACATACACGCAAGAACCAGGAAATATAGTACCTATAGCGTGTGCTGTCGAAAGTGGTTGATTAGCGAATGAATCATTTGCGTCAGAGAAAGGCTAACTATAGAAGTAGGCGAGATGGTGTGTGAAAAATCGATGTGCATATACATATTGAGCATGCGTAGGGCGTGAATAGAAGGCGGAAAAAAGGACTTAGTCTACGAACCAAAGTCTAACTGTTTTGGAAAGCTGAGAAGCACCGCATACACACTTCATCCTTTTTGGAATCGTGCGAACCGCCTGGATAATTCCACAGGAGAGAAATTATCAATCGAGGGGTATGGCGGCTCCAGACCGGTTTGGAGCATGTAATGGGGGAAGAGCATTGCTATATTTTGTTTAAGTGCAAGCCGGCCACTTCGGGAATGCCCCGGAAATTTGTCACTATAGGTTTTTTTCTATTCTAAGATATGCGAGTGTGAGAGCATACGGAGAACTCCTTAGAATAAACAACGATGTCCCACAAGGACGCACACTGTCTCCATTACATTTAAATTTCACGACTGACGACATGAGCAAACCGACGCTGAAGGGGCTTCAAGTAGGTGTTCAAGCCTCGTCGATCTGGAGCTTGCAGACGAAACCACTCTTGTTTCCGAAGAAAAAGATAAGGTAGTGTCTTTGGAAAAACTGGCCAAAGTCGTCAAGCCTTTAGCATGCGATGTGCATGCATATGGTGTTAGGTCATGCCCCTGAACATGCAGCTACTGGACACGTCATTTACGACCCAGGAAGAGGCGCTCGAGGTTACGTAGACTTGTCTTTGAAGTCTTGTAAGCTCCAACTCTAGTGAGACAGGTGAGGTTAGTGCACGAATTTTCAAGGCTCGGATGACGTCTGTTAACTGGAGGTACCCAGGCAGCATATTTCCGAATCCCAAGGATACGGGCTGCTTTGCTGTGCGGTTGTGAGATGTGGCCTTTGAGTGCAACCGGAATAAGGAGTATTAAGGTTTCAAAAACGTCATCCCAACGTTTGCCAACAGATTCCCAACGAGACAGAAAGTGAGTGCTCAGTTGTGCAAGGGGACTTTGATCAATTAGTGTCCAGCACAAAAAGTTGTGGCAATATAGTCATTTATCGCAAATATCGAGTCACAATTTACTGCATGGAATGTTGTATCCGTGCTCAAGTTAGAGTAACACAAGCACAGAAAGGGTTAACCTTTGACTTGGCAGAGTGAAATGAACTAGGTTAGGAAAGTCTGTGCCGTAGACGTGACTGATCTCTCAAGGTTAGGTTCACATGTTCTCCCTGAGTATGGTTGGAGACACTGCAAGATATGGCCGATAATCGGCACATGCTGTCAGCTAGATTGCCTGGATGAGTGTCTGGTGGTCTAGGCACTTCGGAATGACTGTGGTAGGCTCGAATTGAGTCCCTGTAACATCCGCTTTTATCCTTTTCTTCACCATAACCTTTTCATACAAATTATGGTTGTAGGACAACGAAGCATCCGCGTTGAACACGTGCTGTCGTTGACCATGGTGATAGGCGTACAATAGTAGAAAAAACAAGTACAAATTCATTTGAAAATATAAAAAATCATCCTGTTGTAGGTGTTAACTGCGTGTGGATATCATATCCAGAGAGGGTACATAGCTGGCGCATGGCAGCGACTGGGGAATCAAAGGGACTGTGAACCACTAAATGTCAGGTGATACCCACCATCTTAACCTTTACACACAAAACATGCAAGGCTAATACCTTACATCTTAGGGAAGTTTATTCGTCACCAATCAGAGACAAGTCGTGATGCAAGCTAAGCATTCAGTTGTTTACCATACCGAGGCCTGGATATCTTGTGACGTTAAAGATTGTTGTGAAAAGAATTTAGTGGCCGGATTCCGATAATGTATTCGGATAAGGAATAGTCATTGAGATGTTTCACCGGTTGACCTGACAGGAAAGATTGAAAATGAGGTAACCAGTGTTCGAATAGTTTAAAAGATTGTCTATTGTGGATGAAAGAACCTTGAGGGCATAATGATAAAACTTTGGATTTAGTGCTCGAAGTGCTCGCGAGGTCCTCGCGAAACCAATGGCTCTCCGTCGAGAAAAACTCACTACAGCCACCCAAAAGTTAAGGGGTCCGCAAGTTATGTCACCTCGATCTTCGGTAAGCATATTGTCGCGCTAAGTTACTATCGACAGAAATGGACTTCTTCAATGACGATCTGTCCTCTGGAGAATCGAAAATAAGTGGTGATATGGGGAGGAAAAATCAAACGTAAGAAAGTGGACTGTGAGTGGAAAAGATTCTAACAATTGACAAATCATGAAATAGATCCAATTAAAACGTATATGGAGTCTACTAAGAGATAAATACCATGTAAGAGTAAATTCTTAAGCAATATTCTAGAATACCGTTTGGCCCCTCTTGCTAGCCGACTCAGCGTTAAGTGCTTTGATGAACAATCGGGTGACGCCACGATGGCCCGAATCCATTTCGTCGGTGTCACAAGAGAAAAACAAAACGTAATTGTCATAAATTCACTGCGCCAGCACCAAAGAACACAACGGTGCACCCTGCAACCAACATTTCTGACCGAAGGTAGGTGTAGGTGCACGCTCGTGCGCAAATTAGTGGGATAGTAAACGCATGACTAAGACACCAGTTCGGAAATGTTTGTCGGGTATGCGCGGTACAATTAGAACATGCACGAAGGACGCCAAAAAGGAAAAGTGCCATCGCTGGACACCTTACTGACTTTCTGTGAAAGTTTATTGTGGCCATGTACAGGAGAGAATGAAAAATCAAAGTGTCAAGGTAAAATGTAGCCACAAATAACAGAAAGCAATCTATACGGCAGATATGGTCCGGTAACAATCCTCAGTGAAGTGAGGCGACAAGTGGAAAGCATGAGAAATAAGACTTAATAATGCCTCAGAAAAGTAAGTGTGCACTACTAAGTTCCTCTAGGATAATGACGGACGAAAAATACTGTCATGGGTGAACCGCGTTTAAGTAAAACGAACATGTACTGATCTAAACCGGGAAGTTTCTGACTTTCAGGACGCTCGGGTTGATGTGAGTGACAGATGCCGTTTAAAAAAAGCTACTGTATGCCAGAAAATAAAACAGCATTTTCAGATTGTTTCTCACCGACAGGGATGGCAATAGGGCACAAGTTGTCCGCTCGTTTGTTGTAAAACTGTTACCATTTCAGACGAATCAAGATGTACCATTGGTGGTTAGTTTTCTGAAGGAAGTAAAAGGAAAAAACACAACAAATACCTAGTCGTACAGCCGAACGCTTCTGCATAGAGTTCTCCTCAACCGTAAATGGTGTCAAATCTCCGTTGACCATTGTACGATCAGTTCTTACTATTTCAGCAAACGGTGTTGAAGCACTTTTGCTCATATGCAGTCATGCCCAGTCATATTCTGAAAAGGCTAGTTCTCAGAACAGAACTCCTTCGGCCTGTTCATCTAAGCGGTCCTTCACAGGAGGAAACCACGTAATGATATCCCTAATTCGCGAAGAAGCGCGAGGACAAAGCGACCATGGTAGCGTTCGTTTTCGACTGGTAATCTCAGCGGCTCATGTGGAGGGGTTATATCGTAAATTATGAGTTCACTGAAAAAGGCCCCCACCCGTCCGCATATATCCCGAGCGACGAAGACAAATTTTCACGCCTCAACGTAACCGACATAATTCTCCAACTGCAAACAATCCTGTCAAAGGCGTATGTACAATGTAGTTGATGACAAACGAAAAATCTTACCGATGAATAAAGTTCTTGTTGTGAATATACTCCACCCGGGTGATGATCTGATCCGCCAGCAACAGAACAGTCTTCAATTTGAATCGGCGACCGCAAAAGTTGTACAAGTCCTCCAAACTCGGTCCCAAGAGTTGCAATACCAGTACATTGTAATCACCCTCGGTTCCTGACCACTTCAAACATGGGATTCCCACTACGCGAGTACGAGAAGCGATGGAAATGAAGAGAGACATAAAGCACGTGATAGCTGAGCCAAAAACAACAAAGTCGACAAGGCGTCACACTGTGAAACAGCCAAGAAAGACAGACCCAAATGGGCCATTCAGTTATGGGAAAAATATGCCACAACCGCTACAGATGACTCTTTCAACAAGCACAACTATACGAGTAGAGAAATGAATACAAACACAGAATAAAGAGGGAACTTTTTGTTGGCTTTGGTGCATGTGTTTGGGAATTTTTCGTCTCCAAATAGGGCATCAGGGTTTTTCAGACGCCAGCCAGGAATACTAAACGATCTCACCTTTTCGCAGCTAACAGTCAAGTGTTTTATGTCCGCTCACCACACCATTGGTTAGCTGTCCGTGTGTTGAGTCCGATCGGAACGGTGAAGCAGACGCTGTATTACCACACAGAATATCGGATAATGAAATCGCTGTCAATATGGTGACAGCTGCACGAGTAAACCATTCCCCCAAGTAATTCTTCATTGCTCGTGTGATGTTGCCACCAGACGCGAGCAATGCTATGCAAAGAACAACATCTAACCAGTTATCCCACCCTTTTGTATGCACTTTGCACCCACAAAGTGTAGGGTTATGCTGGTGGCCATGCAGTCACTGAACATGCCAGTTACAACCCATGGAGAGTGCAGCGTTTTATATAGCCTGGAAGTTATATTAGATCCGACAGATGAGGTCGATGCACGAATCCCCTGGGCTAGGGTTACGTCTGATAATTTGAGACACCTATGGCGTCAAAGTGATACATCCCCGAATCTCAAGGAACGTGTATATAAAGCTACAATGCGGGCTATGTCGTCCCATGGCTGTGAGGCTCGGCCTGTTCGAGTAGCTGAACTGCGACGTCTTCAGGTCTCTGACAACCGTTGTCTTAGAACCACAGCTCGTGTGGTTTGCCGTCGGCGAAGCCGTGACCAAGGGAGTAGAAAGTAAATACTCGTTTGTGTAACGGGAACTTCCATCGGAAAATGTGTCTGGCACCAGCAGCTACGTTTGTTAGATCATGTATTGCGAATGCCGAACTATCGCTTGCCGAAAAGAGTGTGGTTTAACGTTCCCAATTCACAGTGGCGGAAATAGGGAGGTGAGCAACACCTGACCTGGCAGAAGGATATGAAAGGGATTACGAAAAGTCTGGGTACTGTCCGCACTATTCGCCTTCCAGCATTGGGACCGGTTGGTCCACATTGTGCGTGGTTGGAGACGCTGTGAGATATGGCCGCCGATCGATCTCCGAGGCGTTCCTCCTAGCTTCTATCCAGATTGCCTGAATGGGTGTCTAGAGGTGTACGCACCTCGGAATAATTGTGGCAGGCTTGCATGCGCACACTAGTTAAGTGTGATCCTGTCAAGAAGAAGAACTTGGTGGATGATCGTTCAAAAGGCATCCGTCCAAACCCGAAACTGAGATACCCCAGCGATAGGGTAAATATACAAATGAGTAATATCCACTGCTGAACGGTTTGTTAGGTCTTGCGGAAGGTGTTGCAATTCCAACGTCGGTGTTTGACTGCCTGTTCCGCCCAATTTAGTGTATCAGATAGATAAGGTAGCCCAGCTGTTTATGGAGGCAAATGAAAATTACTGCGGCTGTACTCATAGGGTTATCACAGAATGTTCCATTAGAATCCGCTAGTCTTCGTGACGGGGTGAGAAGCGCCGAGTTTTGAATGCCCGATCCTGATGGGCTGACATTCCGCCCAATCAGGACGTGACTTTGTTCGGTCCGTAGCCCATGCGCGACACATCCGTCCAGTCGATGTGCTGTTGGGTTATTTAGAGCGGGCACCGCGGGAAAACTCCCTCTTGATGACGCTGTTCATAGGATCACTGCTTTAATTTGATTCGTGACGGGTCAGGAAGATACTGTCGCATATCGGTCCGTCCCTGGGACAGTGGCCATGCTGACGCGCGATCTGGTGCAGATGATCCTGTCTGTTCTCTCCACTTTGGAGGTGTATTATGGTTATCCGGTGTTTCGTGCAACGTGGTTCGATTGTGGGTACACGGTCTTCTGTCTGAGTCGGATTCGCTTGACGTGACCGCACCTGGGAGTTGAAGCATATCAATCTAAACCAGGTCTGTATAGTTGATCGGGTAGCGAAAGCCATTAAATTGAACCCCATTAAACGACACGAAGCAGTTCAACTTCCCGGACAGTTTGAGGCTTCCAGGAGATGGATTACGAATGGCACACTCCCAGACCAACGTCCCAGGTTCACTAAGAAATCAGAATGAGGTCAGAACCCGCACAACATTGGATGGTAACAGGTGTAGTGTTAATGCACAAGGCAATGAATTTTCGTCGACCAGGAGATTCCATCCTAAATCACGGCCCCTGACTGCGTTCTTGTGTTGGGCCAGTGTTTGCGCCACTTTCTGCAGTTGCTCTGCAACATCCATTGCGGCCTTTTCCACTTCACTTACCACAGGGATAGTAGGATAAAAAAATTGTGAGTGGTTTTCTTGGGGTCGTTTGGAATTTGGCTGCCTTTTGGAAGTTACTTTGCATGGTATGTCAGGCTGAAAGGACCGGGAACATCCAGTCATCGCAGAATCAGTCTTGAGATCGATAAGACGGTAAATTTACGAGATTTCAACTTCAGACTCTGCTCAGTTCACTTCAGTATCCGGGTCCGAATATCCACATCGCGTGGTGATTGAAGACCAGCCACAAAGATGAGATACGAATTGATCCTCGATCATAGTGCTAAGCTTAAAGCGACGGCATTCTTTGTTGACCAAGCCGGCATTCGTAATGCAATCTCTTTTGGTAACCTTGGGACGATGATAATGAATACTGGACAAGGAACTTTGCTCACCGAATACCTGGGTCAGGATCTTGATGGTAACTGCCAAGCCGGGGTCACGAGGGAGTTTGGAGAGCATAAAACTGGTGAACCGACCATTATCAGCTGTGCCCAATTTCCGCAGCAGCAGTTGGACATTCCATGTATCATCTAACTGAGCAAAATCGGTTTGAACCATGTCCCTATATTTCTTGAAACAACTTTCGAAAGCTTGTCCAGATTCAACATCGAAATGGAAGTCAGTAATCACACTGACAGCAGATCTGTGGAATGTAACTGCCAAGCCGGGGTCACGAGGGAGTTTGGAGAGCATAAAACTGGTGAACCGACCATTATCAGCTGTGCCCAATTTCCGCAGCAGCAGTTGGACATTCCATGTATCATCTAACTGAGCAAAATCGGTTTGAACCATGTCCCTATATTTCTTGAAACAACTTTCGAAAGCTTGTCCAGATTCAACATCGAAATGGAAGTCAGTAATCACACTGACAGCAGAATCTGTGGAATAAAACGGAGGCCCAACTTTTTTGTGGTATTCACCGACACACTGCGCATAAAAGATTCAATCAGTTTCATTTTAGCTTCGCCGAACCTTTTTTTGTTGCAGTTGTAAAATTTACAGTTGCCCTGCCAGAATTGACACCATAGGTTCGGGCTTTCTACAATTACTGTTTTTGCGAGAAGTGTTGCAACTCTTACGTCGGTCAACATGGATATACTATGTTATTACACAGTGGAATAGGCAGTGACGTCCTGTTATCCATGGTGGGACCAAAACAACCATGCGCAAGCTGGCGGATGAAAAACATCTGAATTACACAGTTACAGCCCAGTGTGGACAGTCGTTGGAAGCTCCGTGCTGACTAAGCTTCATTCAGCCAAAACAGCGAAATCAAAACATACGTCGGTTGCGGAAACCATGTCAAGCTACGTAAGGCACGTACGACACCCCTGAGCGGCAGACCATATAGTGTATAGAATGTTCAGTTTGACATGCCTGTTTGGCATATTTATCCAGTCGGTGAGACGACAAAATCTAACAGCTGGTTATCCGGTCACTAGTACGCCGGAAAACCGAAACAGGAGCATCGGAACCAAAGCGGAAGTGAAAATAAGCTCACATCGAGGACACACCACAAAATAAGGCGAATACTTACCACCACCTTGCATCAATTTGTATATTTTCGCTTCTATCTGCAATTGTGGATGCTTGGCTTTCGTACATTCCAATTTGATGGCTACCTCTTCACCTCGCGTGAGATCTGTGCCTGTTTCAATCCGTAAGGGTGTAGACAAGAGACAAAGGATTAGATACTAAACAAAAATCGTTCAGCTGTGAAACCCCTCCGGTGCCTAGCTGCCATGCCGCCCGAAGGATGCACGAGCGCTGGGTTACTGCCAGGTTGCCCAAGCCTGGACAGGAGAAGTCGTGAGGCAGAGGTCGGGTTAGAGCGTCCTGTTAGTAAATTCGTGCCCTAAACACGAGCCATCTCAGCATCGGCGTAGTAGGGAAGCAAAGTTCAACTACGGATCACGATGTTGGTGGCAAGCTCTCCCAAAAGGTCGCTGTGTGCTATTGAGGAGAATATTGGTAACTAAGGTAACCTAGATGGTCGTTGGCTTGTTCGCTGGGCGATGTGATTGCAGATGATTCACCACCAATCGAGGTGACATCAACAACACACTAAAAATATCACCTCGATGGGTGATGAAACGTCTGCAAAGAAATCGCCCAGCTCAGCGAACAAACCAACGGCCATTGTGCCAGACAAGCAAACAGAACAAGATTTAGAGTGGAGAAAACTGAGAAAATAAAAACAGCTTAAATGAGAGATTCAGCTGGGTTCCAGACGAGTCTCCCACCAGAACCAAACTGATATGCAAATGAGTGTATCTGTCGAAATCTGTCCTATTCGGGTTCAAGTAGAACATAAGGTTGACGAAAACTCGAGAAATGCGTCCAGCTAATGAGCACCAAGAAGGTCGGAACCGATCGTGGGCGGTCGAAGAGTTTTCAGCAATCTTATGAGTAGCCTATTACGTCTATACAGTATCGCAACATCTGGAATATCGTTCCAACTGAAACACGAAGCGGCCTGATGCAGCACATTCAGTTGCTTAAAAACATCCTAAACGAGAGATTCAGCTGGGTTCTAGGTGGGTTTGGTTCCGTGCCATGGCCTCTAAGGTGCCGAACTACAAATAGCCGCTGTCTTTTATGCTCCTGTTTGGGGGCCTAAATGACCTAATCTGGCTGTTTCCTTCCTAATGTCGCCCCTGCATTTTGTCGGTCAACCTCCACAATGCTCTGTCCGACCCGACCATGGTACTCTGAATAATGCATGTCTTGGTAGTCGTTAGTGTGGTGTACTTAAGACGTGACCTGACCACCAAACCTGATGAAGAGAGATCATATGTTGAAGTTTCGTTCCTCTTGCTGTTATATCTGCTGACTCGTCAATCTGACGTATCTGCTGCTGACCCGCTCCAGTGCCTAATGCCGAAGAGAAAAGAATCACAGAAGGGAACACAACCGCTATATTCCGAACAAGCGAGTGCGAGAGCGTGAGTGCGTGCAAGTGTGAAGAGTACAACGGTCTCAAGCTTTTTATTGAAAGGACACTGTCTGAACTTGGTCCAATGCTGACGCACGCGGTCTGGCTTTGGTACGAGGCAGTGACGTGCTGCATATTGCGGAGGCGTTGTCTGACCTTGATCAAAGCTGACTCGAGCTGTCTGGGTTTGATGCAAGGCTGTGACGCGTTGCATATTGAGGGAACATTGTCTGTCTGGTCAACACCCAGCGGAGCTGAGAGTCTCCGTAGATTCCGGGCATTCAGTGGTTGCTTTCAGGAAGCTGACCTTCCTGAGAACTGCCCTGCCCCCATCAAACGCTTACAACGATGGTCAAACGCAGATAACCGCAGCAGGTACTCAACATGAAGTGGCCAGATTTCACGCCAGTACAATTACACCACCACTACTGACGCAAAGTACGCTCGCCCTTGGCTAAAGGACAGACATTGCTCCCCCCACCAGGGATCTCGAAGATTTTGGAGAACACGGCACCTATCTTCGCTACGCGGGATACTTTTCCCGAATCAAAGTTTCTCATTTCCGATATTTGGCTCCTAAAGTAAGGAAACCTTGTCACGGATTGCAGATATTCTCTGGCAAGGGCCAGCGATGGTGAGAGTGACGGCCCGGTTTACAGGTAGATTGCACTAGGTGGCAAAAATGGAAACAACAACAAAAAGCTGATCCAGAACGGAGGATAATGGCTCAACTTTGTCGTCCATGTAGTCCAGGTCTAAGACCTGGTTACCACTTGCTACCATGGACAACGTTCAACAGGAGAATTCGAGCGGCAGAGGGAAAAGGCGGCGACCGCTAATTATAGATTGGAACGTGCCTCTATGAACTTTCACAAAGCGTCCATAAGACGAATTTGCTGGGTACCTCACTTCCAGGAAGGAGCAGTGGTCAGTCGAGTCGAAAGTTCTGGTATTCAGAAACACCGAAAGTGTGGAACGCTGGTAAATCTGGCAATCGGATTACACAAAATTAGCGGCGATGGTTACTCACAGCAAGCGTTGGCCTCTTCGCTCTAAAGTAAGCTACCCTGCCGACATTGTGCAACTTTTATTTCCACCTTGCGGGATAAGAAATTTACCATCGCGACTTCTTCAACCGGCACTGACATTGGTGATCCATTGCCAAGTCATGTAAACCTCAGTTCAACCGCTCACCATTATTCACCCTGCACATCACGTTTGCCACATACTGTACAACACTTAGTTGAATATCGAGAAAAGAATAAAACACGAAGGGTATCCTGTCAACTGCTTCGCTTCCCGGAACATCTACTAGGGCGATTCAAAAAGAATAATAAACCATGACTTAAGGAAGACTCAAGAATGTAACGACGAAGGGTTTGGATTCTACTTTCATCTCAAGATAGAGTCATTCCTACGAGTAATGAGGGAGACAGTAAAACAAGATAGGGAAACAATCTCAGAGGCATCCTTCCAGCTACATCAATCACCAAAAAAATTCACACACAATCTGATGATACTACGCTCTCACGAATTTGCCCTGGACGTTTGTGTAACATCGTAGCACAGATGCAACAAGTTGAGTTTACGTGTCTTCCAAGGTTTTGAATAGCTGCTGAACGGTAATGCTTTATGAGTGTGCTGCGCAGTCGAATTTTGTTGCACATGTTAAAATACCCTACCTAAAAGGGTAACTGTATGTGTGCTACCACCATTTGACATGATAAAACAGGTACGACAGGTTATTGATACGCGGAAGGAAAAGAAATCTATACACGTAAGTTTCGCACAGTGCATGCTGATGGCCACGCAGACTTCAGTGAGGAAGTAATTAAGCCTCAGCAGCTTATCTACGTGAGCGTTTATGTATACTATGTCGATGGACCACCTTACTTCCTTCAATATATAAGATCTTGGTAATGACGGGGATCTCCATTGTTATACGCCTCATCATCACTAGTGTTCTGTTCCTATTGCTACACGCAGACCAAGTTCCTAATGAACGCTCATATTCCAAACATCCTCGACAATAGTTGGTCGATTAGGCAACTACCACACCTCGAGTGCTAAACTGTGATAGTCACTATAGGTTATTTATACCGAAACAACCCTTAGAGTACGCAGGGTTGAGTGAGTAGATAGGGTGTCGTTGTACTCACCAAGATATATTTCACCAAAAGATCCGCTTCCGATCTTTCGGCCAAGGCGATACTTGTTTCCAACACGGAGCTCCATTCACTAGAGATACTATAAATGAAAGGAAGCAGAGAGTTTGAAGTGTTATAACGGTTTTCTTGCAAAATAACAGCAAGCAGGCAATTAATGTCGACTTATGCAAACGCATCCAATTAGTCAGACTGATACGACAAGATAATGCGTGTCCAGATGCTTCCATTCTCCATTGCCACTCAGAAATAGCTCATACCACCACCGGCATATGCAAGTTGCCAACAACGAAGCCTTAAAACGCAAATCTTTCAGAAATGTCACACTTTGTATGCGGCTAACATATAACCTATGTGATGCACGAAGATCGAGATACTAAAAGCCAAATCAGACAGCGACAAGGGAAATTTATAAAACGAAGATGGTTTCGAGCCGCTGTTCTTACTTGTTAGGTTACATTCTAAAGTTACTGCAGCTCGACGATTGACTGGTACACACACATAAACTTGGAACACGTGCAAAAAACCGATGTCCTAGAGGAATCGCTAACTTCAGAACGGCGATATACTATGGTCGATTGGGTAGTGTAGTAAGAAAATGCTGAAACGGGACAGCTTCAGAACTCACGTCGCCAATCCGCACTCATCAGAACACACACATCAAGGAAGAACGCGACGCCGAATACTAGGAATAACTGTATCCTGTCGGTCTCCTAAGAACCTGCGCGAAAAATCACGCGGAACTCAGTCAGGAAGTTAAAAAGGGAGCACTGCCTTCGACGACTCGGAACGATCGTAGATGAATATTCCCATTTTTAGTTCGCCTATGCTTGTCCAGATATCAGTTCGTCTACGGTGATATTATGCCTTGTGCCACTCTTCGCCACATTTGGCCTGCCCAGTTTCGTGCATTCGGATCGTGGCTTATCATTCATTTCGAACGAGATCAAGCGATTTCCTCATGAAAAAGGCGTAGCCACCAGTCGGACCACTCCATATAACCCAAGGGAGAACGGTCAGCGGAAAGATTAAATGGAACTTTTTGGAAGGCTATTACGCTTTCATTACGATCAAAAGGTCTTCAAATCAGTCATTGGGAAACCACTGACGTTCTCCACTCGATTCGTTCTTTGTTGTGCACGGCTACCAACGCCACTCCACAAGAGCGGATGTTTCATCAGAATCGAAAATCCGCAGTCAGTACGTCCTTGTCGCAGTAGGTGCTTTTGCCAGGATCATTTCTGATGCGGTGAAACACACGATCTTCGAAGTATGACCCCCTAGTCGAAGAGGTTGAGCTCCTGGAATGTAACCCTGAGTACGCGTATGTCAGACACCCCAACGGCATGGAATAAACGGTCTCCCTTCGTCACCTGGCGCCTTCAGAAGATTTCGGATGTGCTCCAGCATTCGAACAGCAGCAACCGCAGTCCAATGCTGATTCACTTATTAAGCCGTTACTATCTGACTCTGCTTCGGAAGCTGAAATGTCGAATTCTTCTGAACACCCATTGGTTGTACAACAACAGCGGACACGACCGTATGTCTTGCGCATCAGAGAGGCCTGACATTGTTCAATCATAAAGCGAACTCCTGAGAACCTTCATCTCTGCGGGGGGGGGGTGAATGCTGTATATTTGCTCTGTTTTTCAAACGTTTAGTCGTTTATTGCTAAATCACTTTCTTCCGTTTTCAGCTCTCAGTGTCAGAGTTTTGGATGAATAAAGCCTAGCTTCCTAGCCCTTAGTCTTTTCCATTGTTATTCTGATTGTCGCTGCACTCCATCCCTCGTCTTATACAACACCTGCATTGTAGCCATGTACACACGTTCCTTGAGATTCGGGGATGTATCGCTTTGACGCCATCGGCGTCTCAAATTGCCAAACCCGACAAGCGTCTAAGGGATTCGTACATTAACCTTATCTGTCACGCCATGGTCGGAACTGTTAAAGCTCCCAGGCTACGTAAAAGGCTCCACAACTCTGTGCCACTGCTTGGGGTGTAAGTAACCAGTAACCGCACGTTCAGAATTATGAAGAGGGTCAGCTCATGACCTCGAAGGCCAGAGCCACCAATCCGACAACAATGTACCTGAAAATCCTACGTACGTTATCCACACTGATCACGGACGATCTGGAAGTCCATACAAACACAAACGGAATGCGACTAAGGTCGAATAAGCCACGTAAACACCACCCAATTGGAAAACTGCTTGCTAAATTCAAGGTGAAGTTTTCTACTAAAACGAGCTTCCTGGGGTTGTCACCAAAAGAAATACTCCTTGGTAGCCACACGCAATGCACAATTGACCTTTCGGAGTCTCAAAGAGACACCCTGGGGGCCAAACAGCACCTGAAACTCTAAGAAACCAAACAAAGGCATGTTCACCATAAAACTTTGAACAACAGCAAATCCAGGCGTCCGAAAGGTGGCATTGCGTGGGGTTCATCATCATCATCATCATAATAATAAATAAATCATTCAGCTGTAGCGCCCTTTCGGTGCCTAGCTGCCATGCCACCCGAAGGAAGCACGAGGGCTGGGATACTGTCAGGTTGCCCAAGCCTAGACAGGGGAAGTCGAGTGGCGGAGGTCGGGTTCGAACCACGGACCTTCCGGTCAGTAAATTCGCGCTCTAACCACTTGA
>NW_008752256.1:38767-44974 GCF_000715545.1 Opisthorchis viverrini | reverse complement strand
TTGTGTATGTGCTATTCATGGTTGTACGTGGGCTGGGATGCTGCCAGGGCGCCCACACCTAGACAGGGGGAGGATTATGGTCCTCAACCAAAGCCTTTGGCTCAAAAGCCTAACCGCAAGGTAGCGGTGTTTGGCGGGAAATGCAAATGCATTACCATTTCTACGGAACAAGTCGCCACATGTTTCAACCCCCAACCTGGAGGGCCAGGAGACTGTGTTCGTCAGACCTCTAACCATTGACCAACCTGGTGTGAGAGACTCTGTGAGTGTCGCGGGACACTCTCCAGTATAGCTCAATGGATCGCTGAGGTGCGCAAACCGTCACACCACGGTAAGGTCCAGTCTCTTCGTGACGGGCGTGGGGTTCGAGTAGCAACCATCGAAAATTTCGACCACAAGGGGGGGAACTGCGTCACAAAAAGAAACAAAGGGTCCGCGCAAACCGGACTCCGAGGGGTACCCTTTCTGAAAACGGACAGCACGCATTAGAAGCTTCAAGGCAAGAAGCAGACAAGTACACCACAGGCCCCCCTTTTGAGCATCGGACGCAAACACGGCATAGAACTATTAATTCTGCCAACCTCTCTGGGGACATATCTCTACTCTCCACTTTCGGACTCAGCAGAAATAGTGTTGAAGTGCTTGTCCACAAATCGCTCCAGTCTTCACGGCAAGTTTCTCGATATAAGCAGTCTAATTGCCTTGAATAAACGTCCATAATCGCACCTATAGACGTCTGTGAAGCGGATATCGATAGACGGATACTTTATTTTCCGATTTGACTCGAAATGCGGGAGGGCAAACGGGATTGCTCTACACTTAAATGTGGCTCTGCCCACCCCGATTGCGCTCTCTGACACCATTCCTGAGCATTTTCGTGATACACTGTGGATCGAAGTTCTGTCGCATGTGACCGATTCTCTTTTCCTCGGTTCGATTATCGTTGTACCTCAAGTCTGCCGGAAGATTCTTTCCTTATAAAAACCCTGGGCAACTCTCCTCAAGCTACCAATACGAGCGTCTTTTGCTGGTAGATGAATCTAACGCTATCAAGGCCACCTGGATAGACTCCCAGCAAGCTTGGTTCGGTGAACATTTTGAATCGCCACTGACCAAAGTCCTTCAACAGACTGTTTGGACTCAGAATGCCGTCACACCCACCAGATACCGCACAGGCCAACTACCATCCCTGCTGAATCTGATTATCACCAACGAAAGACACTTCCCGTAGTGACTTAGATATCCCCATGGTTTGAAAAGGAACACAGTGACGAACATTAATGTTTTCTGGATCTCGTCATCAGGTCAGTACACATCTAACGGCTAAAATAGGTGCGAAAAAAATGAAATACGCAGCGAAGATTGACTAGTGAAATGCAGAACATGGAGACACAAACGAGCGGTTGTCTGCGCCCCCCGTGTCGCATCTAGTTGGATGCTGTGAGACAGTCTAGAGGGCCGTTGAGTGACTTGGCCGGTTGACTCGTGTCATACGACCAAGGCAGACTCAGCGTTCGTACGAAACGTTTTTGACAGCACACTACCGGGTTTCGCAGGCGTATAGCGACTGCCTCGGCTATAGCCAAGCAACACTGTTGGATAGATAATGACAGTCTATTTACTACACGGTGAATAGAATGACTCATTTGGAATGACGATGTGCCCGGTGCCAATTAGGTGGGACACAATTGAGCTTCTGGCTGAACTGTTGAGGGTAATGTTATTCCGTTAAGAGAGGTGTTCGCGTATTCTCTTAGAAAGTTGCCGTGTCGTGCACCCAACATACTCAGCTGAACAACAGTAAAATAATACACAACCATATTCTGGGTGAGGACTTGAACCTGGACAGGAGGACGATTAGGGTCCTCAGTCAAAGCCTTTGGCTCAAAAGCCTAACCGCAAGGCAGCGGTGTTTGGCGGGAAATGCAAATGCATTACCATTTCTACGGAACAAGTCGCCACATGTTCCAACCCCCAACCTGAACGGCCAGGAGACTGTTCGTCAGACCTCTAACCATTGACCAACCTGGTGTGAGAGACTCTGTGAGTGTCGCGGGACACTCTCCAGTATAGCTCAATGGATCGCTGAGGTGCGCAAACCGTCACACCACGGTAAGGTCCAGTCTCTTCGTGACGGGCGTGGGGTTCGAGTAGCAACCATCGAAAATTTCGACCACAAGGGGGGGAACTGCGTCACAAAAAGAAACAAAGGGTCCGCGCAAACCGGACTCCGAGGGGTACCCTTTCTGAAAACGGACAGCACGCATTAGAAGCTTCAAGGCAAGAAGCAGACAAGTACACCACAGGCCCCCCTTTTGAGCATCGGACGCAAACACGGCATAGAACTATTAATTCTGCCAACCTCTCTGGGGACATATCTCTACTCTCCACTTTCGGACTCAGCAGAAATAGTGTTGAAGTGCTTGTCCACAAATCGCTCCAGTCTTCACGGCAAGTTTCTCGATATAAGCAGTCTAATTGCCTTGAATAAACGTCCATAATCGCACCTATAGACGTCTGTGAAGCGGATATCGATAGACGGATACTTTATTTTCCGATTTGACTCGAAATGCGGGAGGGCAAACGGGATTGCTCTACACTTAAATGTGGCTCTGCCCACCCCGATTGCGCTCTCTGACACCATTCCTGAGCATTTTCGTGATACACTGTGGATCGAAGTTCTGTCGCATGTGACCGATTCTCTTTTCCTCGGTTCGATTATCGTTGTACCTCAAGTCTGCCGGAAGATTCTTTCCTTATAAAAACCCTGGGCAACTCTCCTCAAGCTACCAATACGAGCGTCTTTTGCTGGTAGATGAATCTAACGCTATCAAGGCCACCTGGATAGACTCCCAGCAAGCTTGGTTCGGTGAACATTTTGAATCGCCACTGACCAAAGTCCTTCAACAGACTGTTTGGACTCAGAATGCCGTCACACCCACCAGATACCGCACAGGCCAACTACCATCCCTGCTGAATCTGATTATCACCAACGAAAGACACTTCCCGTAGTGACTTAGATATCCCCATGGTTTGAAAAGGAACACAGTGACGAACATTAATGTTTTCTGGATCTCGTCATCAGGTCAGTACACATCTAACGGCTAAAATAGGTGCGAAAAAAATGAAATACGCAGCGAAGATTGACTAGTGAAATGCAGAACATGGAGACACAAACGAGCGGTTGTCTGCGCCCCCCGTGTCGCATCTAGTTGGATGCTGTGAGACAGTCTAGAGGGCCGTTGAGTGACTTGGCCGGTTGACTCGTGTCGACCAACCAAGGCAGACTCAGCGTTCGTACGAAACGTTTTTGACAGCACACTACCGGGTTTCGCAGGCGTATAGCGACTGCCTCGTAGCCAAGCAAGCAGGCGTATAGCGACTGCCTCGGCTATAGCCAAGCAACACTGTTGGATAGATAATGACAGTCTATTTACTACACGGTGAATAGAATGACTCATTTGGAATGACGATGTGCCCGGTGCCAATTAGGTGGGACACAATTGAGCTTCTGGCTGAACTGTTGAGGGTAATGTTATTCCGTTAAGAGAGGTGTTCGCGTATTCTCTTAGAAAGTTGCCGTGTCGTGCACCCAACATACTCAGCTGAACAACAGTAAAATAATACACAACCATATTCTGGGTGAGGACTTGAGGTTTAAGTTGAGCAAAGGGTTGGTTGTCAACCTAGACCACGAGTTCCAACCGGAAACGTGCGTTGCGGGGATTGGAACAAGCGGCGATTGGCCATCCGCCAACATATCGCCGATGTACGGTAAACTCAAATATATTGGATTCTTTCAAACGGTCGCGATAGGCGGTTGGATGGGGCGATCGGACATACTCTTGGCAATAAATCTCTCCGGGTAACCATTGGCTGGGAGCAATGTGCTGCAGTTCAGAGTCCAGTGTATCAGCAGAGCAAATACGTTTTGCTCGGTTTGCTAAAGTGTGAATCAGGGTTCGTTTCCGCCTCAGTGACATAAAACTCAGGAAGTTTGTGTACTGTCTCGTCTACGCGGGCTTTCTGCAGACAGACCTCTGAATTGAAACCGCGGAAAGTCTGACTTTCAAGCTACATCTAGTACCCTGCAACTTCCTATCTAGACACGTACTGTGAGGTCACGTCTCCCCAGCTAACTCAGCACAGTATAGTTTGTAGCCGGCGCAGGCCGTGTACCGAAACCTCGCTCCTGTATGAGGTAATTAAAGCATTATTTATATCAGACCATCCGTTCAGCCGTAGCACCCTTTCGCTCCCTACCTACTATGCCACCAGAGGGGGGGGCACGAGCGCTGGGATACTGCCAGGTTGCCCAAACCTAGACAGGGGAAGTCGAAAGGAAGAGGCCCTGTTAGGACCACCGACCTTCCGGTGAGTGAATTCGCACTCTAACCACTGAGCCATCTCGAACTCCCAGATCATCATCATCATCTATCATCTATCATGATCATCATCATCATCATCATCGACAGCATGAAATCAGTGTTCAACACCGATGCTTCACTGCCGTACAACCATGACTTATTCGAAAGCCTTCTGATAAAGAAAAGAGTAAAGGTGGACAGGGAAGGGACTTAGTGCTAGCTTAACACAATCATTCCGAGGTGTCTACACCTCCAGACATTCACTCAGGCAATCTGGACAGAAACTGACGACAAGAACGCCACTGACATCGGTTGACAGCCATATCTTGTAGTGTCTCCAACCAAGCACAGTGAGGATTACGCGGTCCCCATCCTGGAAGGCGAGTAGCACCGACAGAACCCAAGCGTTTCGTGATCTCCTTCATACTCCTCTGCCAAGTCAAGGGTTGGCCACCCTTCTGTTTACGCCACTCCGAATTGGGCATGGAAAACAGCACTCTCTTCGGCAAACGATGGTTCCGCATACGTAACACATGTCCCAACCAACGCAGCTTCCCTTCAGATTCAGGGATAAACCATTCTGACGCCATAGGTGTCTCAAGTTAGCAAACGCGGCCCGAGCCTTGCAGATTCGCGCATTCACCTCATCTGTCACACTACAATAAAAAAGAACCGTTCAGCTGTAGTACGCTTCCGGTGCCTAACTGCCATACCACCCAAAGATTGCACGAGGGCTGGGATACTGCCAGGTTGCCCAGGAAGTCGAGAAGCAGAGGTCGGGTCCGAACCACGGACCCTCCGGTCAGTAAATTCGCGCTCTAACCACTTGAGCCATCTCGCCCCCAATCAGAACTAATACAACTTCCAAGATACGTAAAACACTCCATGATCCGTCAGAAAGATTCTCATTTGAACTCTCCGTTCCGTCGACTTGCATCAGCTTACACAGCCTGGTACATTTTGATCAATTTACTTACTATTAGGTAAAACGCTTCTGGTTGGCAAAGTGTAATAGTTACATGTAACACATATTTTGAGGTGTTCATAGAACTACAAACCATGCCACGCGAAAATACTCACTTACCACTGCAATATCGTTGATGCCCGACGGATGCGGGTATTGTGTGGTGCCTTCGGCACTTACACCATGCGATATTCACGGACTCACGAATTGATACACAGGATCGAGGCTTTCGCCCAAGTTTCCCGGGTCAGTTTTGTCCTTGTCGTTTAGCGGCTGTCGTTCACCTGAAAGGCACAAGTGGAAGGTGTAGCACTGACGTTTAAGTTCTCAGCGCGTGCCAGTATGCTTGCCAGCGCGAGTACTCGCATAAATAAGTGTCTAGTAGTGCATTGAATTGGGTTCTAGAATGAGCGTGGACACTGTCGGAGGAAGGTTACTCCACGCAGCTACTACCTGAAATAACAATTTTTTTCCTAATGAGTGTGAGCCCTGAGCTTGAAAATCTTACCATGTCCCCGCCATATGTTTGCTGGGTCAACGGTGAAAAATCTGTTGGCCAAACCTTGTTCAAACAGAGCATAAGTAAGAATTAGGTTCCCTTGAGGAAGACGGTACTCCAGGGGAAAGAGGTCAAGCACCACGAGACGCGTTTCGTAGCAGCTCGCTGGACACCTTCAATGAGGGCTTCGTCCTTCGTGCGCTCTGAGTAGACAACTTGGTTGGTATATTCAAGAAGCCCCATAAAAAAAATCGTTCAGCTGTAGCGCCCTTTCGGTGCCTAGCTGCCATGCCACCCGAAGGAAGCACGAGGGCTGGGATACTGTCAGGTTGCCCAAGCCTAGACAGGGGAAGTCGAGTGGCGGAGGTCGGGTTCGA
>NW_008752256.1:32284-37218 GCF_000715545.1 Opisthorchis viverrini | reverse complement strand
TATTTGTCCGACATGACGCAACGAGGAAACCCCTCCAACCTTGTTACGATGGCCCCTTCAAAGTTATCGAACGTCACTCCAAATATTTTGTTTTAGAGAGAAGTGGACGATACGATACCCTCTCCATTGATCGTCTGAAACCTGCCTACATCGAAGCACCCACGACCACATCCATCAATCCCGCTATCCCAACCCACCCCTAAAAAGGAAACGGTACCAAACACCGGAATCAGCCACACCAAGATCACATTGGTTGTTGAAAATCCAGCTCCTGGATTGGCTGCTAGTACGCCGATTCGCTATCTCCTCACTGAGGACTATGGACTTCATGTCGTCGTGGTGATTAGCAAAGCAAGAGATTTGTCACTACCTGTCGCTCGGGGAAACTTGGTTTCCAATGCTGCTGTGGTGCTACAACTCTTTTCCATTTAAGCAAGTGGAACAACCCCTATCCCCCTGTGAGATATGAGAGAACCCTTTGATCATGTTGTGGCGTTTTGTACCTTTATTTTGTTCCCATTATAACACTACGTATTTCATCAATTGCATAATCGTTTTTTGTTTGAATACGAAAAACTACAAAAACGCGCACTTGTACAATTTCACAGAATACAAGCGTGGTCACGTGCTTCAACTCTCTCTTCTGATTTCGCTCGCGCTTGCAGCGGTCATTCGTGAGTCTCATGTACTAACTCTGGTACCAAAACATTTCAGACATCGTTGGAATCTATTATATGTGGGAACTGTTCAGAAGAAGACCTCTGGACCAACATAATTGGATTATTGTTTATTCGCTGACCTGGGCCAACGACGAACTATTTTAAAGAGAACAATTGTTAGTGGGTCTATTCCATCTGATCTCTTTATTTTTGTATACCCAACCTAGCGTAATCATTTTTATTTCTTTGCCACACACTCCTGGTAAACTAACTTATTGGGTAACCAGAACACTACAATGTGTATCAGTCGGTGAATTAGAAACAGTTTAAATGTTGAATCAGTTGTAGGTACCTTCTAGTTGTGGATTAGTGCCCGATGGATTCTTGCGGATCAAGAGACGATGCATCTTCTCCGCGGTTTCGAAGGTTCCGCGTAGAACCAGCCAAGGTGTAAGCCTTCGGCGACCTGCCCACAACGTCCGGCAGAACTGAACCAAATACTAATGAGCATATTCGTGTTCGGCGAAAATTCCGCTGCTCATTTTGAGGACAAGGCGATAGCAAAAATTGTGGAGGACAGCTTACCAACAATGTGCTCCCGTAGCTCCACGGTTGCTGGACGTGTCGAAGCAACCTTACCACAGCTTCACAACAAGCTATGGCCCCACTGCCGGTCGACAGGATTTAGCCAGTCTGCCATTCCTTAAAGATAGATGTCACTATTTTGGACCGCTAGCAGTTAAGAATAGAAAAAGACTGGGAAAGCGTACGGCTGCTTTTTTACTTGCACACAGATGAGAGCAGTGCGCTTGAAAGGGCCTATTTACTATCTTTTGGCTCTTTCATTAAGACGCTGATACGTTTCATGGCGCTTACAAACAACGTGATCCCGTTCCGAACTACATATAGCAGCCAATCCCCATATTTATTCCCCTTGACCCGGTAAAATGAAACCTCCTTGCTTTACTGAACCCTTTTTATAATTCTTACGGACTTTAGTCAGACACCGTGATTTGTGCGGTTGCTAGCCGTCGATATCTGCTTCATTGTAACGATATCGAATTAGAGGCGAAGAGATCTGCGCTTTATCCTCAGGCTGGTGATTGCAACGCCTTATTTAGTCACCCTACGGCATCTGCAGAGGAGAATCCGTTGATGTTTGTTGAATATGCGTATTATTATCTTTGCAATAGTACCGTGATGCCAAAAGACTGGATTTCTTGGTAATTTTCGTGGATTGGCACGCGTCACTCAAGTTCAAAAAGAAGGTGGCCGTAACAGTACTCAACGGTCTGCGGACTCGAATGTCACTATTACCACAACTTTTCAACTTTTCATTTTTGTGACCTATGAGGACTTCATGAAAGGCTTCATAGGATTTTAATAACGAATATATCCTTACTATGGTTTATGTGCACTACAAAGGAGTTTTTCACTGTTTGTCCCAGTTGCAATCCGTCTTTGCCTTAGGTGAAATGTTTTTTAATATAACCCCGGTTTCTACAGGCAAATGGCGCGGGTGTTCTTGACACAAATCAGTGACACCTAATGCGCCATCCACCATCGTTAAGACAGACTTACCTAGAGTGGACTTAGAAGCTTTGGACGGCAACCCAAGATGTTATCGGAGATTTATTCAACAGTTCAAATACTACATAAAGAGTGCAAAGGATGTTATATTTGATTCAGTACTGCAGGAGTCCAGCAAAGGAAGCCTTAGCTGGGTGCGTAATGTTGCCTCCGGAGATCGCTTGCGGTAGAGCGAGAGAAATACTTAAGGACCTCTTTGGGAGGAAGTATATGGTAGCCAGAGCCATACCGGATGATCTGTTCAGGAAACTGAAAATATTGCATGATGACGCAGTTTCACTGTGTCGTTTATCAATAAATTTTCAAAACTGTCACGTTGCTCTAAGTCAGATATATCATACCAGTGACATGAATTCCGTCTCGACCATAGAGTGCGTTCTCCGCACCGTCGAAACTGGGCAACGTTGGCTGACTCTATGGATAACCTTGGACCTTTGTCTCTCGAGAAGCCCGCATTGCTCGCAGCCGCTATGGTATGGTTAACATAAGCTCGGAACACCATCACTCTCAAACGCAGCATCATAGAGTAGGCAACGAAAGGCGCCATAACATATTCGACATTCAGAAGGGAATCTAGGACTCGTGCCCCTTTTGCGACAGCAGACACGGGCTGGCGCAATGTCTTAGGTTCACTGACCTCCCAGCGCAATCGAGACGGCGTGCAGCGAAAAGAAAACGGCTTCGTCTTGTGTGCCTAACAACAGGCCATGCCAGTAACAAATTCGATTCTCGTAAGAAGTGGGGCGTAGAGAGCTGCTCGGGGTCCACCACCATCTATTACATGTAATATCGGATGCCAACAAAGCCACATTGGTTGGTCTATGCCACCCGACATCTCAGACGGAATCAGAAACTTGCCTTGGAGTCATACCGGTTCGTGTGAATGGTCCATAAGGCAGCATTCTCATCTACTCATTGCTGGATAGTGGGTCGGGCGTAATATTGGTAACGAAAGACTCGCTTGATGAGGTCGGTCTGCCAGGCGCTCCAACAACCTTGAGTTTAACAACGCTGAGTGCAACATTTATTGTTGAGGCTGAAAGTTTCAGAATCGAGTTTGAATCGGTAGATTCAGGTGAGAACGTAGCGGCGGAACAAGCATTTTCAATATGCTATCTGCCCATCAGCCCACCAATCATCAGTCCAACCAAGTTTGTTAGTCAATAAAGTCACTTCGAGTAAACTACCATTGTAGAGATTTCTGATTAGCCTGGCCTGTGGAGAAAAGGGTGAGCAAGCAAAAGAAACCTTACTCTTGTTAATTGATCAGGTGGCTGCTGATCTGTTCGCCGAGCTTGGCAATTGATTTGCAAACTTTTTGTCACCATTCGGGGAGGCATCTTCAGTGCGCTGTTGGTTGGGTAGTTCCTCTCTCCGTGCCTGCGTTTATATGGTCTACAAAGAGCAGCGTTTGCGCTGTAACCTGGATTCTAATTTCGCCCGTTCTTGATCTGTATTGCGTCGTGGTCGGCTTCTCTGTTGGTTTGTGGCGTGCCTCCTATTTTCAGTAGCCTGCCGTTCTATTGATTTCTTCTTTGAGTCCTTGTCCGGGCTCGGGTTCTGTGGTTCCGGATTTCCTTTGTCCTCAGAGGCTGGTAGGCAGGATCAATCTCAATGTGCCTGTTTATTGCTCCACCACTGGAGTACCACGCCTCCATGAACTCGCGTTCTTTCTTTGTTCTTGCTTGGCCCAGTATTCTGACGTTATTCCAATCGAAATGGTGTCCTTCTCCATCTTCGTGTGCAGAGATGAGAGAGAGTTGGTCATGTCTCTTGGTGGCGAGCTTATGTTCGGTGATTCTGGTTGACAGCTTCCTCCCTGTTTGTCCCACGTAGTGTTTTTCACAATCATTGCATTGAATTTTGTAGATTACATTTGTCTTTTCCATTGCATTAAGTGCCCCCTTTGGTTTTGATAGTACTTTTCGCAGCGTGTCAGTCGGTCTGTGGGCCACTTTTATGGCATGCTGTTGTAATATCCTGGCGGTCATCTCCGAAATGCTTTTGATATATGGTAATGTGATTGTTTTGCTTGTGTTTCTGGTTGTCGCGTTGGTTGAATTGCATTTTCTCAGAGATCTCCAGACGAAATTCCTTGGGTAACCGTTCCTTTGAAAGATTCTGTACAGGCGTCTCTCTTCTTTTACTTTAGATTCTACTGTGTTGCAGTGTGTTTCAATCCGCTTGAATAGTGTCCGGATGCAGCTCTGTTTGTGGCAGTTTGGGTGGTTGCTGTGGTAGCTCAGAATTTGATCCGTGTGCGTAGCTTTTCTGTAGACTGCCGTTTGCATTTGTCCATTCGGCAACCTTGTGACGAGAACATCAAAAACCGCCAGCTTGTTGTTGTTTTCTTCTTCCATCGTGAACTTGATGTCATCGGAGATACTGTTTATCAATTGGATTGCTCGTTGTAGTTCGCTCTTCTTGATGATAACAAAAGTGTCGTCTACATAACGTACCAAAAGCTTCGGGTTGATGCCCGGCAACACGGTCCTCTCCAGTTTTGCATTGCGATCTCGGCGATGAACCCTGAAATTGGGGAAACCATTGGTGCTCCTTTCGATTGTTCGTAGTATTCACCGTTGAATTCAAAGTACGTGGTCAAACAGAGGCTGAGCAATTCACATATGTCTTCCTTCCTTAGAGGTCCACTGGGAGGTCCATGACTGTCCAGTAGTTCAGCGA
>NW_008752256.1:0-30508 GCF_000715545.1 Opisthorchis viverrini | reverse complement strand
GAAGGACACCATTTCGATTGGAATAACGTCAGAATACTGGGCCAAGCAAGAACAAAGAAAGAACGCGAGTTCATGGAGGCGTGGTACTCCAGTGGTGGAGCAATAAACAGGCACATTGAGATTGATCCTGCCTACCAGCCTCTGAGGACAAAGGAAATCCGGAACCACAGAACCCGAGCCCGGACAAGGACTCAAAGAAGAAATCAATAGAACGGCAGGCTACTGAAAATAGGAGGCACGCCACAAACCAACAGAGAAGCCGACCACGACGCAATACAGATCAAGAACGGGCGAAATTAGAATCCAGGTTACAGCGCAAACGCTGCTCTTTGTAGACCATATAAACGCAGGCACGGAGAGAGGAACTACCCAACCAACAGCGCACTGAAGATGCCTCCCCGAATGGTGACAAAAAGTTTGCAAATCAATTGCCAAGCTCGGCGAACAGATCAGCAGCCACCTGATCAATTACCAACCAATACACCCGGGCTACCAATATTCCAATTCTTTACCAAAGCTTACTCTATTAAGGATCCTCTTTGTTGGGTTGGTCTTAGCCTGTTTTCTTTATGAAATAGAGTCTGGAATCAAGTACTGCATGTACTCATGAACGGTAATGATATCGGTGCTCATCTAATGGCCCTTTATGCGGTCGATTTTAAAGATTTAGAGACTCAGGGCGCATGCCAGTGTCGAAGACGAAGTGCTTCGAAGTTTTGAAGAGTCTTCAGTGTTTAATGATGGTCATTTCCAAGTATCATTACCGTGCAGAACGGCCTTAAAGACTTCCTGACAATTATCGTATGGCCCATTCTCGGTTGAAATATATGGGGAGGCGTTTTGCAAATGATCTGATTAATTGGGGCGATACGGAGAACGCATGAACAGTAACATCATTTATGGCCACCTCAAACCTGTACCCACTTATCAATCTAAATCAGGGAACGAAACGAAATGGTATTTACTTCATCACTCCGTTTTGAACCCGGAAAAACCGCAAAAGCTGCAAGTCGTCTTAGATTGCGCATTCGGAGTGATGATGTAGCCGTGGCTACAGGAATTCGCGAAATGTTCATGCAAGTAAAGATTCCCGAAGGTGGCAGGGGTGCGTTACGCGTGTTATGGTAGGACTCGGAAGACTTGGCCGTCGACCTCAAGCAATTCCAAATGATATTCCATTCATTTTGCGCCACGTCCTCACCATTCTGCGTCAATTTCAGATTAGAGATCGAAGTGCACGACTGAAGTAAAACAATCAGTAGGTAGGTACCTTTGCGCTGACGTTTCTTTGGCACCACTACCGAATGTGAACGTGGTTCAAACATTCATGCGTGAGATTAGTCGAGTTTTACCAAGGGGTGGCCTCCACTTAAGAAGACGGATATGCATTGGAGAGTCCCTTGAGTGAGGTATGTGAGTCGGATTTCACTTTACCGGCGCTTTCCACTGAAGCTTTCAGACATTTGAAAGGACATTGGGTTTGCAGTAGGATGCTAGGGCGGACTAATTTCGCTTCACTTTCGTTTTTCTTGATTGACCACTCACCCAACCGGGATTACTGTCTTTGATCTCTTCCCTGTTTGATCCCCTGGGATTAATAGCCCCTTTGCTTTTGCCGGCTTAGATACTGTTACCAAAGCTTTGTAAGAAGCAACTGCATTGGGATGATAAACTGAGCAACGAGGGCTCAGAGGAGTGGCAGAGTTTGGAAAGTATGAGATCATTAGAAGAACTGAAAATACCCTGTTGCGCGAGAACGTTCACATTTATGATGGGAATGTTAATTTGCACATGTTCAGTGACGCTTCTGCTGTGAGGTATAGTGTGGTTGGGTATTGTCCTCGATGCGCCGAACCCGAGAATTTCACATGCATAGTGACGTACGCCAAATCCAAAGTCGCGGCTTTAAAATCGGTAACAGTGCCGGGGCTTGAGTTGAATGCCGCGCGACTAACCACATGGATGGTGGAAGCACTGAGGAAAAAGGCAGGATTTTTGTTTACAAGGACAACATTTTGGACGAACTCAACCATAGTGCTTCACTATGTAATGAATACTGCCACCCGTTATAGTACCTTCGTGGCAAACAGAATCTCAACGATTCATCAGTTATGGTCACACGGTGATTGGCATCACGTAATGAGCGAGAGCGATCCGGCAGTCTTAGCCTCCGAAGGAGTAAGTTCTCCGACTGTCCTTCGCTACTGGTTCAGGGGGCCATCATTTCTGGAAGCTCCCGAGGCACAGTGGTTACGCTAAAAACCAATTTTAATACCAGAAGGAATAGAACTGAAAACAAAACACGCTTTGGTTAACGTGACCACTGCTTCGGAACCAGCTGGATTTTATCTTCTAATGGAAAGGTGTTCCGATTGGTCAAAACTTCTACGATCTGTGGTATGGTTGACAAGGTTTAAAACATACCTGAGAATGATGGAAAGTGACTCGACTGATTCCTCACTGAACACTGGAGGACTGAAACTCACAGAATTGAGGCAAGCTGAGCGTGATAGTATTCAGAAGACGGTTAACCCAGAAGTCATGCTGAAATTAGAACGCGCCGTTTATGTTGACGAACGAAACGTACGCAACCACAAACTAATACATCTATGCCTGATTTTCATAGATGACTTGCTATGTTTGGGAGGAGGGTTGGATAACCTCTTGTAGCCGCATTTTGCTAGGCATCCTATCATACTACTCCCGAAGCATAACGTCACCAGGCTGATAGTTTGGAATGCTCACGTGCTGAATGGGCATTGTGGGCTATCGCATACTTTATCCGAACTGCGCCAAAGGTATTGGGTCGTTCAAGGAGTATCGATGACAAAGCGGGTGCTCCACGGTTGCTGGACGTGTCGAAGCAACCTTACCACAGCTTCACAACAAGCTATGGCCCCACTGCCGGTCGACAGGATTTAGCCAGTCTGCCATTCCTTAAAGATAGATGTCACTATTTTGGACCGCTAGCAGTTAAGAATAGAAAAAGACTGGGAAAGCGTACGGCTGCTTTTTTACTTGCACACAGATGAGAGCAGTGCGCTTGAAAGGGCCTATTTACTATCTTTTGGCTCTTTCATTAAGACGCTGATACGTTTCATGGCGCTTACAAACAACGTGATCCCGTTCCGAACTACATATAGCAGCCAATCCCCATATTTATTCCCCTTGACCCGGTAAAATGAAACCTCCTTGCTTTACTGAACCCTTTTTATAATTCTTACGGACTTTAGTCAGACACCGTGATTTGTGCGGTTGCTAGCCGTCGATATCTGCTTCATTGTAACGATATCGAATTAGAGGCGAAGAGATCTGCGCTTTATCCTCAGGCTGGTGATTGCAACGCCTTATTTAGTCACCCTACGGTATCTGCAGAGGAGAATCCGTTGATGTTTGTTGAATATGCGTATTATTATCTTTGCAATAGTACCGTGATTCCAAAAGACTGGATTTCTTGGTCGTTTTCGTGGATTAGCATGCGTCACTCAAGTTCAAAAAGCAGATAGCCGTAACAAATGTTTTTCGAAGTTCTCTAATTGTATCACATGGATACTAACATGAACATCAACAGGACGCCTAATCCCCAATAAGGTCAAGATTTTGACACTAAATGAATTTTTTCCCAGCTTGTGTGGGTTGATGCATACAATGTTGAACTCAGCGTCTGTTCAGTCCGGGGTTTAAGCCACAGAGCTTTCCCAGATGAGGATGCAATTGACAGTATGTTTATGCATCTGTAGCTCTTCAACTGATCCACTCCCATCTTTGAGAAATCTTCCGCCCAGAAGGGATTCCACGCTGAGTGGAAGACTGCAAAGTGCCCGAGGAAGTTTGTTCCAAAACTTCCGCAACCCATAGTGGCGATTGACTAAGGGCTGTCTGAGAGCACAGCTTTGTTTAAGTGCATGTATTAGTGCGCAGGTGATGATAGCCATAATACAAATCAGAATGTGTATGCACTAATAAAGGTTTGGCTGACAGTGTTGGGTTGCAACACGTGTAAAAATAAATACAAAGCGAAAAACCGGAGCAAGTCAAAAAGAGAACTTATCATATGTGAGTGTCCCTTGACGAAATTCCGGACGGCGGGAACGTGCTTCCTTCGCAGTATAGCTGCTACACGTTTCCCATTATAGTCCGTGGACTTGGAGTGTTTGGATGGCTCCTTGCTCCTTGTGCGCGCGCGAGTCTGTGTGTGCTGCGTTCGGTTCCCCCACTAAGTAGGTCCGTTTGCGCGTACGTAGGCGCGTCAGCATATGATGAGTTGCACAAAATTGATGTCCGAAGAGTCAGCATAATGTGAAGTGGTTTTTGAGTATGAGAAAAAAAGACAACCCTCGTGGTCCGGTGAGCCACTGTGAGCCGAGCAGTCAAGCATGTGGGTGACTGGGTAGCCACACATGCTACTTTCACCGCCCCCTTCCAAATAGCATAAACTTTTCCTTGAAGTTCGTCGCTCCTTCGTACATGCTACACCGTCACACGTTGCTGTGTACATTGGTCGGAGATAGCATATTTACCGATGTATTTGGAACTAGCTTTGTTTGGGCTGTGCTATCTTTGGCTCGATGTACTTTGGTTTTTGGGCAGCCCTATAACGAACGTCATACGTAAGGTCATTGGGCTGGGACGTGCAGACCTGTGGTCAGCGGGATTTTTTTAGGTTGGCCAAGGAGATCCGCAGAGGTAGAACCGGGCCGATATGTCTTTTTCTGATCAAGGATCCCTGTCGATGCAAATCACAAGGCCTGTGGAGTGGATAACCGCTAAACGGGGCTTCCTCACCTGATATTGCCAAAGATCGAAGAATGAAGAGACGAGGAGATGGGACGAGATCAGTAAATCCGTCAGACAGGATAATGAGCATGACAGAAAATCGCCTAACTTTTGCTAAAATTAGGATGGTGCCACTAAGTGAATAAACGGGGCACTGGTCTTGCATACTTGTAGTGGAGGGTTGGGAATTTCCTATATATAATGGGTTTATTCCACAACTTGTGGGGGACATGCCGATTGGGGCATGATCGCGTCATTACGACTTGGGCGCAGCAGGCAACAACACAAAGGGTAGGGGGATACAAACAACGGGACATGCTTATTACGTGAAACTTCACCCTAGTCACGTGAGCCGGAAAAAACCTAGGACAATGGGTATGAGTTACGACTAGCTCAAGGATGAAGTTTGCCGACATGAACTAAAGTGATACTCAGGGAATAATAAGGGATTTGCATTTTATATGTATGTGATCGCTCCAGAGAACAAGGAGAAAGTGTGCGTTATGCCTGGATGATGAAGTGGAATAAGGATGGTGCAACCTAACTAAGACGAAGGTGGCAACTCCTTGCACGTTGATGTTAGCCGTGAACCTCGTACAGTGCCTTCAAGCCATTCATACATATTTTGAAATCAAACAAAACGACAACTGTCATTCGCTGCCAGGGAGTGTGACGTGCTTGACATTCATTGGCATTTAAGATTTATCTGCATGCTATATTTATCGTTAATAAATTTGGTTCATATTGAGGCACATAAACGGGAAACCCATGAGTGACCGGATAGTGGTATCTGAAGTCTGCAATGATCACTACACAGGGAGCCATTCCGCCCTAGCGACCTCGTCGTATCTATTCTTGTAAAAACGTAATTACAAGGGGCCCCTAACCAACTTGGGCTTCACATTGGAGGATGTTCCTCAATTGTTGCACTAGACAAACCTATTTAGCACGTTGAGGCCAGATGAGGCTAATCGAAAAATCCTGCGGAAAAGTTGTTCGCATTAGCAAAGAATTTCTACCTGGTGTTTCGTCATCGGCTCGAGGAAACAATCTCAACTCAGCTTAGAAATGTATGATTATTACGCCGTTCTACTAAATTGTTGTTGCAGCATTCGATCGACTTCCACAAGTTCCGTTGCTCCTTTACGGAATTCAAATGAAAAGTCTACGCTGTATGGCAGATAGGACATTCCAAGTGAAGGCAGGATCGAGCTGCCCTTCTTCAGAACTTGCTTCTGTCATAGTTTCTCAAGGCTGCACTTTTGGATCAACCAATTTTCTGATCTACGTCGACAATCTTCCAGTCACGGCCCAACTTTATGTCTACCTTTTGTCGACAGCTTGAATCTCTGGAGTTCCACGCCAGCGCCCCCAAATGGATGTCGACGCTACAGGGCAGTCGTCGTTGGACTGGCACCTTCCCCTGAATGACGAAAAGTTTGCCAGTATGTCGTTCAAGGGAAACTTTACTATGAAACACCGGCTCGGAGGGCATTCGTTGTTCTACGGATTATTAGGTGCATTTCCTTAGTATTACTTGCATAAAATTCCAATCTGTTGGGTCTACGTCGGACCCCTTCTTGAATATACCAACCAAATTACCTAGCCCGCTTTGAGACTGTGCAATTAACTGCTCTGAATTTCGTTGCTCGCACTCGTCAGTCAATAATGTCACTATTTTTCATTTCGTGTTGTCATTCATGCTGTCATATCCTAGGTATGGGCATCATGACGCAGTGCGAATAGTAACCTGGCTGGTGGGATTTTTGTGCACTGAGGTTTGCGCGAAAATAAGAGTCACGTAAATGTTGGTCATTATCCAACGTAGATGTGGTCATACCGAAATTGGCATGCGATTGGTATAGTAGACAACGGAACACGATTACTGTATTTTTCCCGTCTGTTTTTGAACATATCGTACTCATGCAACTTCAGACCGTTTACTAATAGGCGGGCAACCGCACAACGAGGGAAAGCAAATTTGAGGTGATTCACCTGGCATGTAATAAGTAAACCACAAATTGCGGAAAATGAGGAGCCAGAGCAATGGATCTAGTGAAGCAGTCATGTTGCGGCGATCCCGCGGATAAATTGAAACCGGAAAATAACGCCGTTACTGAGGCTACGTAGCCTTGGGATTTTTTGTTTATGGTCAGCGTCAGAGAGTTCAAAACTTTGGATAAGATCAGTAAGGCATGGTGAGCTTGAAGAGGCATCAAATAGGACGGAGTCTGTCAGTTGAAAGGTGACAATTTTCAGTTTATTGCAGTTAAAGTGGTGAAATTAAGTTCCTGAATGAAATAGAATAGGAGTAAATTTATACTTATTAGCTCGACAATCAAGAACTGGCTCAGTTGCCTAGCTACTAAGAACTGACTAAGTTTGGCAATATAATACCATCATGGTACAAGAAGCATGGAAAGATATAGTATAATTGTGCAGCAATTCGGTTACTTGAAGAACAGCACACATTTGAGGTCTGTTGTGCATAGGACCTCCGAAACTTTGGACTAGTTTATCTGAAAGTTGCTACACGAGTTACACAGTACCCTGAACACTGCCATCAGCTTCAACAACAAGTTTTGTTCGGCGAGAACACCCTTGAATGCTAGCAGTACAGTATTTGAGAGATATTTTGGTGATGCACCGCAAGGCGTCCCGGAATTTGAAATGCCGTACAGTCAAACAGATTCTAGCAGAAGCTTATCATGCGGACAAGGGCTAGGGTTTTTGTAGTGGTCGCATTTCGCAGCCGAGAACCAAAATTATATTGGCTTTGTCGGTTTAAAATTTTGACCACTCAATTCAAGTTTCTAAATTTCCTAAGCCATTGCGGTGGCCCAAGTCACTCATCTGAAAGCTGGGTGGTTTACTTGATATAGCAGTCACAAGTTGTGTTGTTCCCCAAGCGCGAAGCTGTTGCTAACAATTTTCTCATTGTTGATATGGACGTCCAGGTTGATTGCAATAGTTGATTCAAGGACAAACGTACATTAGTGGGCTTGGTCAGTGGGCACTGGCTTTAGAATTTGCGTGCGAGTAATAAGTAGGTCAGAAAACAAGGCGCACTCTACGTCCTACCAAATCCAGTTGGCGTCAAGCCCCGAACGCTAAAAGCAAATTGAAATTAGATTCACCGGAACTGTGAAAATTTCAAAATTGATAATTTTACGGCGAGACATTCTACTCTGGCTGCACGTTTCTATAATGTTTTTGATAGCTTTTTGTTTATGTAGGCGAAATTTTATTGTCACCAATCACGGTTAATTGGTACTCAATTACCCGTCCACAAGATACTGCATGAAATCAAATCCTCACAAATTTTGAATTTTCATGGCTTTCTTCAAGTTAGGGATGTGGCGTTTTTGTACCTTTATTTTACTTCCATAATAACACTAGGTATTTCATCAATTGCATAATCGTTTTTTGTTTGAATACGAGAAACTACAAAAAAACGCGCCCTTGTACAATTTCACATAATACAAGCGTGGTCACGTGCTTCGACTCTCTCTTCTGATTTCGCTCGCGCTTGCAGCGGTCATTCGCGAGTCTCATATACTAACTCTGGTACCCAAAACATTTCAGACTATCTTCGGAATCTATTATATGTGGAAACTGTTCAGAAGAAGACCTCTGGACCAACACTATTGGATTATTGTTTATTCGCTGACCTGGGCCAACGACGAACTATTTTAAAGAGAACAATTGTTAGTGAGTCTGTTCCATCTGACCTATTTATTTTTGTATACCCAACTTAGCGTAATTATTTTTATTACTTTGCCACACACTCCTGGTAAACTGACTTATTGGGTAGCCAGACCACTACAAATTTGGTGAGCCCGAGTATTTCTAGATATTTTTTTTGAAAACTTTTCCTTTCAAATCGTCGTAATTTTACTTCTTTTGCCCGGTAATCATGGAGGCACACTTTGACTCAGCGGAATTAGTCGAGAATGCAATTAGTATACGTTTACCAGACTATAATCCACGCAACCCAAGGGTATGGTTTCACCAGGTTGAGGCCGTTTTTGCCACCCGACGCATCGCTTCCCAAGTCACCCGGTTTTCCTATGTTGTCCAGCATCTTCCTTGTGATGTAGCAACAGAAGTTGAAGATCTGTTGGAAGATATTCCTAAGGAAAATCCGTATGACGCCCTTCGAGCGGCCGTCATAAGTAGGACAGGGAAATCAGAAAACAAAATGCTGCGGGATTTATTCACCACCGTCGAACTTGGGGACAGATCGCCATCACAAATGCTTCGCCACATGCGCAGTCTCCTCTGCGGCCGTAAGCTAGCAGAGGAGATCATGGCCCAACTATGGCTCGACAAACTCCCACCCTCCATGTGCCACGTCATCAGCGCTTTCGTTGATGACCACAGCTTAGAGCAGCTGGCCCAAATGGCAGATAAGATACACGAAACATACCCCAGTTACCCCGTAAACTCCGTCTCCCGCCCTGCACCCACCACAGATTCCGACCCGCTTCTTGCTTCTATATCGCACCTACAAGCCAAGTTTGACGCTTTGACCGATCGCCTACAACGGTTAGAGATCAACAGGCATCGACCACGTTCACGATCCAGATCGTTATCTCGTGCCCGTCCCTCTTGGTGCTGGTATCACCAATCTTATGGCCCAAAAGCACGCAAGTGTCAACCACCTTGTTCCTTCAAGCCGCGTTCCAACACCCCTTTAAACACCCCGGCCAGTCAGTAACGGCGACGACTGTCTGTGGCCCTCCTCGCACTAGTCGCCTGTTCCACATCACCGATCGTTCAAGTGGTCTACGTTTCCTCGTAGATACGGGAGCTGAAGTTAGTGTGCTACCACATAAGAATCCACTTCCCGATTCTGCTTCTTTCTCGTTACAAGCCGCTAACGGTACCCGCATCGCTACATACGGCGAACGTTCCCTCACCCTTGACCTTGGATTGCGACGTGCGTTCAAGTGGATCTTCCTTTTGGCCGACGTCCAAACACCCATCATCGGTGCAGATTTCCTGACCCATTACAATCTATCTGTCGACGTGCGACACAAACGTCTTTTAGACACGCTTACATCTCTCTCAGTCAACGGAATTAGTGCCCCAACTTCATCCACAGGTATCCGCGTTATCTTACCGGATTCACATTTTGCTGACATACTTAGGGATTTTCCAACCCTTACTCACCCATGTCAGTACACCCAACCGGTCACTCATTCCGTCGTTCACCACATTCAGACGAGAGGTCCACCTGTCCATGTCAACCCCCGCCGACTCCATCCGGATAAGCTACAAATCGCAAAACACGAGTTCGAACACATGCTCGAACTCGGCATCATCCGCCCTTCATCGAGTCATTGGTCATCACCCCTACATATGGTACCTAAGAAATCTAAAGGTGATTGGAGACCCTGTGGAGATTACCGTTCTCTCAACAACGCTACTATCCCAGACAGGTATCCCATCCCACATATCCACGATTTTGCAAGTACCCTATGCCATACAAACATTTTCTCCAAACTCGATCTCGTAAGAGCATACTACCACATACCCGTAGCTCCGGATGACATTCCCAAAACAGCCATCACAACACCGTTTGGCCTTTTCGAATTCACGCGTATGCCCTTTGGTCTTCGAAATGCAGCCCAAACGTTTCAACGTTTCATGGACGAGGTTTTACGTGGCTTACCGTTTGTGTACGCCTACCTTGACGATGTTTTAGTCGCTAGCACCTCCCCAGCTGAACATACAGCTCATCTCAGAGCAGTGTTTGAACGTTTTTCCACTTACAACATACGTTTGAACATTGACAAATGCTTATTCGGTGTTACTAGCCTGGATTTTCTTGGCCACCACATTGACGCCACAGGTATTTCACCATTACCCGATCGCATTTTGGCCTTAGAGTCATTTCCCATGCCCACAACTATCACTCAACTTCGTCGTTTCATTGGTATCATCAACTACTACCGGCGATTCATCCCTCACTGTGCAGATATTTTGAAGCCACTGACCGATTTACTTGGCTCCAAAGAGAAATCTGTTACTTTGCACCCCGCCGCCACTGCTGCTTTCGAAAGAGCCAAGCACGCCATTGCTCAGGCCACAAAGTTATCTTTCCTCGATACTCACGAGAGCACAAAGCTGATTTTGACAACTGATGCTTCGAATGCTGCCGTCGGTGCAGTGCTTCATCAAGTTGTTAACAACACACCTCAACCACTAGCGTTTTTCTCGCAGAAGATGCAGGCTGCCCAAACGCGTTACAGTACTTTTGGTCGTGAATTACTCGCAATTTACCTTGCTATTCGCCATTTCCGGCACTTGTTAGAGGGTAGATCGTTTACCATTCAAACCGACCATAAGCCACTCACATACGCCTTCAACGCCAAGCCTGATCGATATTCACCACGCGAGATACGCCATCTGGATTATATTTCACAGTTCACTACCGACATTCGGTACACTCCAGGTTCGGACAATGTCGTCGCAGACGCCTTATCCCGTCCTGACATAAACGCTCTTCACCCTTCCACGCAGTTGGACCTAGCCAAGCTGGCGAACCTTCAAAACACTGATCCTAATTTTTTGCCTATTCTATCGTTCCCTTCATTTCAAGTCTCTTCAACTCCGTTACCCCTCCAATCCGGAGCCATTTTTTGTGATATGTCTACCGGATCAGCTCGCCCAATCGTCCCCGAAGCTTTCCGACGCGTTGTTTTCGACCACTTCCATGGATTTTCTCATCCAGGAATCCGAGCAACCAGGAAGTTGATTAGTGCACGTTTTGTATGGCCCTTCATGAATAAGGACCTGACATCCTGGGCCAAACAGTGCATCGCCTGTCAACGCACTAAAGTAACTCGGCATACGAACTCACCTATTGGTTCATTTGCCGTTCCTGATGCTCGGTTCACACACGTCCATCTCGATATTGTTGGTCCTCTTTCCCCATCAAACGGTTTCACTCATATCCTTACCATGATTGATCGTTTTACCCGTTGGCCAGTAGCTGTACCCATTTCGGATACTTCAGCTGAAACAGTTGCTTTTTCATTTTTGCAACACTGGGTTAGTAATTTTGGTATACCTTCCACCGTTACTACGGATCGCGGCTCACAATTTCAGTGTAATCTCTTCCGTGAGTTTTCTACACTATTCGGTTTCCATCACATATCGACTACCGCGTATCATCCCTGTTCCAACGGTCTGGTTGAGCGTTTCCATCGCTACCTCAAAGCTGCATTGACTGCCCAAATGAACCCATCTTCATGGTCCTCTTCTTTACCCCTCATTTTGCTTGCTATTCGCTCCACTATTAAGGAGGATCTTCACTGTTCCCCAGCCGAACTAGTATACGGTACAACTCTACGTCTACCCGGTGAACTAGTTTCCCCTTCTGGCGCACAGCCCGAATCACCCGTCACATTCGTCAGCCTTCTGAAACAACATATGGCCGAACTTCGTGCGACACCTACCAGACGATCAACGCGAACGGAGCACATCTCAACCGAACTCTCTTCTACACCATTTGTATTTGTCCGACATGACGCAACGAGGAAACCCCTCCAACCTTGTTACGATGGCCCCTTCAAAGTTATCGAACGTCACTCCAAATATTTTGTTTTAGAGAGAAGTGGAAAGCACGACACCGTCTCCATTGATCGTCTGAAACCTGCCTACATTGAAGCACCTACGACCACATCCAGCAATCCTGTTATTCCAACAACACCCACACCTACCCAAGATATCCCTCCCGCCAACCTCACTCCTTCCACTAGTCGTTCAGGACGACGCGTCCGTTTCCCTCAGCACTTAGCTGATTACGAAACTTAAGTTAGCAACTTTTGATTCGTTACTTTAGTTATTCGAGCGTTTTCCCATTTCATGGTCAACGCTCTAGTGGGGGAGTAGTGTGGCGTTTTTGTACCTTTATTTTACTTCCATTATAACACTAGGTATTTCATCAATTGCATAATCGTTTTTTGTTTGAATACGAGAAACTACAAAAAACGCGCCCTTGTACAATTTCACATAATACAAGCGTGGTCACGTGCTTCGACTCTCTCTTCTGATTTCGCTCGCGCTTGCAGCGGTCATTCGCGAGTCTCATATACTAACTCTGGTACTCAAAACATTTCAGACTATCTTCGGAATCTATTATATGTGGAAACTGTTCAGAAGAAGACCTCTGGACCAACACTATTGGATTATTGTTTATTCGCTGACCTGGGCCAACGACGAACTATTTTAAAGAGAACAATTGTTAGTGAGTCTGTTCCATCTGACCTATTTATTTTTGTATACCCAACTTAGCGTAATTATTTTTATTACTTTGCCACACACTCCTGGTAAACTGACTTATTGGGTAGCCAGACCACTACAGGGCTGAATGAATTTGTGGCATAAATTCCACCTAGGTGGACACTTTTGCAAAGTTTGTCTTCATTTAAGTCTTTGAACATAATTCGGATTTTTCCACCGACTTATTGGGTAGCCAGACCACTACAGGGATGACTGAATTTGTGGCATAAATTCCACCTAGGTGGACACTTTTGCAAAGTTTGTCTTCATTTAAGTCTTTGAACATAATTCGGATGCATTTTTCCACCGGACTCAGGCAGAATGCCGTTGCTTGGGAAGCTGACCTTGTGTGCAATACAATATTTGAAGATATTACGATGCAGTACATCGGAATTACACTAAGATGCATCTCTAAAAATTGCTCCCATCCTCAATTATGCGCAACTATTCAGGAAACAATACATCACTTCCAGTCAGCTGCATGTAAACTGCCATCATCCTGGTAAGAAATCCTTCCAATCGAAGAGCACAGATTCATGGAAGCCTTGCTAAAAAATGTCTGGTCGACGTCATTCCTCATGTTATCTGTACGCTCAGTCGCTTAGCTTGACTATCTACTATAACTGAAAGCTACTTGTTTCTCCGTGCCGCTGAGTGCAGCCAACGCTATAAGTGCTAGTCGGCAATGGCTTTTAATGCTCATGACTGTACACCTGGTTGCTCCACAGTTCCCGCGCATAGAACTTATAAAACATTCGTTGGTGAAGTGTTTTTTCATTCATTTTGTGCGGGTTAGCCCGCAATGGATAGTCACTCCGTTTCCCTTTCTGTAAACGATGTTTATTTGACAAAAGACCTGAAACAAAAAATTTATATTTGATCTGTTGCATCTTTGGTAAATGTGTTCGGGCGTATCACCATTATAAAAGCAAACGTTCTACTTGCTCGGATAGTAAAATTGTTGATAATGAGAGAACCATATGTACATTGATGTCGAGATGTCAAACTCGACCTAAAGCTGCCACCTTGACGTGGTGCTCGGGCCTGAGTGCTGCAATGATCCCGCTGGCTACACTGGCTGGAACTTTGTTTCACAAGGTGCAGCCATGCCAGGGAGGCCAAAAGGGAGCAGCCAGACCAAATGCAGCGAGAACCCGTACTACGAGTAATCGTGGTACGAGGCGGTCTGGGGGTAAAGTCGTACTGTCCTTTGCGACAGGAGTTTGAGGGCAATGAGGTGTTTGCCCAGGCGACCAGCATGTCCATATTTATGGAAGCAGCAATGCTGCCTTCCCTCGAGGAAGGACGGGTTAGAAAAGGTCGGCCCCGAAAACCGCACACGCGATCATTGAAGGGTTTACCGTGACCGCCGGACCATTATCGAATACAGTCGAAATACTTCTAAAGCCGAAGAGCCCGGTGCTGCTCAAAGGCACCTGCCGTGCACAGCCCCGTCAGGAATGGGACAGCAATACCTTATTCCCTGCGTCCTCGGCTTAGGCCAACCCCCTGCAGTCGAGCAGGTCAGACTAGTGAGTCATCGGCTCCGGGCAGGGTCCCCAAAGAAAACCCTACATTCTCCCACTGCCTTGTGGGTCAGACTTTTGAGACATAGGCTGGGGTTAGGGTCACCGAACAAAAATCTACGTCCTCTCACTGGCTTGTAAGTAAGACTTGTAAGTCGACGGCTCAAGGTGGGGTACCTCAACCAAACCCCCGTCCTCGGCCTGGGCAACCGGGAAGTATCATCTGCCCGCGCAGTTCAGCGTCCACCGATGTTCCTCCCCAACTCCTTCCCACCGCACAAGTAAAAGTCGTTGGGCAATTTGACTGTCAGTCACCTGACCGAAGGGCCTTAGGCTCCTCGCTGCCTACAAACAGTAAGCGAATTAGCGCCTTTCTAATTTCACGAGTTCCTTCCTATATGAGACCTTTTAACGCCCGTACTCAACGTCAAATTGGCAAACAGGCAATGCTCGCTGAAAACTTGTACTCCCTTAGAATCGATGTATGTTCTCTATGAATCACACAATCAAGACCCGAGTGTGTTTATGCACCTCAGCACGCAAAGGATCAACTCAGCTCTTTCACACTTCTCCCTACGTGTGTCCGGTGACCCAGAAGCGATAACTTCTGGAATCTATGGCGTGGGAGTTGGACTTAGCCTCAAAGCTGAACGCGCTTTGCTGGATTGGATCCCAGTGAACAGTCATCTCTGCGCCGTCCGGTTATCCAATTCAATCAAGTTCAATTCCTCCCGGCATAAAAAGTGGTGCCTGTTTGTCGTGTCGGCTTGTGCCCCAACGGACTGCAGTTCTGATGCGGAGAAAGGTACTTTTTTTCGAGAGCTATCCGGGTTCATTCGTCAGGCAAAATGCACCGACATTGTGATCCTCGCAGGCGATTTCAATGCCTAAATATGTCGCCTGAGCTCCTTGGAATCACATTTGGGCGGTCGTGTCGGAATCGATGCTCGCCGCACCGACAGCGGAGATCGACTCCTTCAGTTGTGTGCTAATCACGAACTGTTCCTGGCAATTACGAACTTTCGAAATAAATGTTCTCACCGCGTAACCTGGCAGCCGCCGACTACAAATAAACTGTGTACCCAGTTGGACCACGTGGCCATCAGCCACCGGCGGAGAGCCACATTTCGAGACTGCCCTTCTTTCTGGGGCACACCACTTGATTCCAATCACGCCGTGGTGCGCGGACGCTTGGCAGTTCGTTTCCCTTCAGGACACTGTAAATCGGCAAAAAGCATGCCAATCCGCTATCTTCGAAGAATTGCCATAGCTCAGCAGCATCGATCTGAGCTAGCCCAACAACTCTTCACAGTAAAACAATATTGTAGTGGCAGTGAGCATGTGGGTGAAGCGTGGCAACATGTGAAGGTAGCTATGCTAGCGGCGTTCAGTGCTGCCTGCCTGACTTCCCCGATTCGGGCCACTGGATGTCATCGCGGTCGTAATCCATGATTGATGCCAGGAAAGCCATACCAGGAGGCAACGAGTACGATGGCGCACGCAAATCCCTCAAACGCCAACTAGTGAAGAGTCTAAGGAAAGACCGGGAGCTCTGGTGGACATCGAAAGCTCGGGAGATGGAGAAGGCTTTTGCCACGGGAAACAGCCGTGCTCTTTATCAACTGATACAATCGACTGACCCTAGGAAAGCAATGGTCAGCAAAACGATAGATGATAATGATGGCTCATTAATTCACTCGCAAAAACGTCGACTGGAGAGATGGGCCGATTACTTCGAAGAGCAGTTCAGCTGGCCTCATGCAACACAGCCAGTGGAGGTAATGCATACGGGCGAATGGAATGTAAACCTTGACCGCCCTTCAGAAGAAGAAATAAGGTACGAAATAGCCGTACTGAAACGTAAGAAGGCACCAGGACCGGACGGTCTGTATCCAGCCCTCTTCAAAGAAGGCGGATAATCCCTGGTGATTCACCTGACAAAGCTTAGTGGTGCTATATGGAACGAAGAGAAAGTGCCTGCAGAATGGGGCATGTTGACGGTTATCCCCATCTTCAAAACGGGTACGCGGACGCTATGTGAAAACCACCGTGGCATCAGCCTGTTAGCTGCAGCATCGAAGGTGCTTTCTGGCCTTATCCTTCGAAGGTTGACTGAACACAGGGAGAGGTAGATCCGTGAAAACCAAGCTGGGTTCCGTCCTGCAAGAGGTTGCATCGATCATATCTTCACCCTCCGGCAGATTCTGGAACAGCGACACTGCTTCCATCAACCAACAATGGTTGTTTTTCTTGATTTAAAAACTGTCTTTGACTCTGTGGACCGCCAATCACTTTGGCAGTGTCTGTGGAGCAAAGGTGTCCCCCATAAATTCTTGACCCTCATTAAGGCGCCGTACGCCAACTCCCGCGGCCGTGTAAAGGTCTACGGGAAGCTCTCTCCTGAGTCCACCACATCCAGTGTTGTCTGACAGGGCTGTCCTCTTTCACCTTTCCTCTTCAACTTCGTCACTGATACGATCATGGAAGACTCACTACCAGCCTCTAATACCTGTGGGGTCGAAGTGCTCCCTGGGCCTCCGCTCACTGATATCGAGTACGCAGACGAGATAACTGCTATGGGAACTGATCTCGTGGTAATGCAAACAATACTAAATAATTAAATAATTCTGCCTTGCGGTTCGGCATGCGCTTCACACCTGCAACGGTGTAAAGTGCTACTGCAAGATTGGGTGGGCTCAAACCCTAGCCTCATGCTTGCGGATGAACCGACTGAGGTAGCAGACAAATTTATTTACCTGACAGCTGTATCAGTCCCGGTGGTCTCACGAAAGATGAAATCTCCATTCGGATTGGGAAGGCCAGAGCGGCTTCTGCAAACCTATGTCACCTGTGGCGTAGGTTTGACATAAGCTTCTCTGTCAAGGATGGAATTTACAATGCCGCGATGCGCTCCATATTACTATATGGATCTGAAGTACGTCAAATGATATTCGGGAGAAATAACTCACCCTCGATAGATGAACTGATCACACTCCATAGGTTGCGCTGGCTTGGCCACGTGTTGCGTATGCCAGTCGACCGACTTCCTCGAAGGGCTCTTTTCGCACAACCACGTGAAGGGTGAAAGAGAGCCAGAGGCGGTCAAACAATGACTTGGCAGCGAAGTATGAAAGCCATTACCAGCAAACTCAGCTGCGCTGGTCATTGCCGTCTCCCTGGATGGGAACCCCGAGACGGGCCACATCAATGGCTAGAGACATTGTCAGACATGGCCCAGCCTTGCCCTCAATGCCCGTCAAATCTGCCCCTCTGGGGCTACAAACGCTAGAGTCAGTCCATTTCTGCTTGCCACCAATTACGCCTTGCGGCGCATTAGAAACAGCAGTCCTGAAGTCTTCAACACACACTTCAACTATTCCATACTCATCCGCAGTGGCAATCAAACCGAATAAGGACCCGTTTTCTAACCATTATCTCTGGTGCTTGCGTCCGTAAGCCAACTCTTGTCACTTTCAGCATCCAGGCATAGCTATAGGAGCTTTCACAGGCAGATGTATGGCCGTATAAAATACCTGAATGCATGGATGACTATTACACACATTACCGATACCACCTAACGGCTTCTAATCATCGTACTATAAGGGCTGCGATGTTTGCTATGTCTCATTGGCCCAAAAACAATTTTCCCTCACCCACTTCGAAGTATCACACCACACACAGGGTCATCACTCTCTTCTTTGTATTCTGGGCTGCCGATGAACCCTGATAACCCATCAGCCACCCTCGTGTTGCACAATGCCCGCCCATCTATATTTGTCCCAATTAGTCAGGCTTTTCAGCCGCCACCCATCTTCAAACACTCTCAGATCATGCATTACCCTTGTGCACTTGCTGGCCCTCCCTTCAAATACACACAACTCTCCCCGAGACCCTTAGCACTTCACGTCGAGCTCAGCACTTTACCTTCTGTTGTGAATCTGGATCTGCTTTCCTGTCCCCATTGACTTCTTTGTCCATAGTGTTGAGTTCATCTTGATCGACCCCAAACACGTCCTCCAATGAACCCAAGACATCAACCATAACAGAGCAAAAACAACGTCTCATATGCGCGTTACCAGACAATAACCAAATTCGCTCGATGTGACTTTGATAGATTTTACCCTCTTCCCAAGGCTCCAGGTGCAATACTAAGGACGTCTTGTCGTCCTGAAACACACTGCGGCGATGCGCTTCACGCTTTTTCTGATCCATGCTTCTCGCTCGTTTTAAACTACAAAACCCTGTAGCTCACCAAACTCTCAGGCTTAGCTGTACTTTTTGCGCGGTACGTAATGCACCCATCAATATACCCGGTCGGTGAGTTGCCATACACCGCACACCTTATTCTCTGCTGCTCCCGCACTCAATTTTTGAATGAACATAATTAAACTATTCTAAAAACTGTGTAAGGGCTTCCTCATCCCGTTTTCCTAGCACGCTTTAATAAAAAATAATTCTACCTCCTCAAGTGCTGCCAGCAAATCGCCCGGTAGAATACACCTCTTACGAAGACAGGTAGGCTTCGACTGTCCTCTCATAACTATGCCAATCTTACCCAGGTTCGTAGATGACTTCACGCACAGATACGGACATGTCTGGTAAATCATCCACTGCACGCTTCTCATATTCACACACGGCTTTACCCGTTCACATCGAGCGCATAACGACATTCCTAGTTACCATCATCTTGAAGCCCACTATCGTTTTAGAATTGGACAGCGTTGCCTTACTACCATAGTTGGAAGAAACAAGCGCTTTAATTACTTGCCACTTTATGCCGCAGTCTAACTTTTAGTGGCGCTAGTTGGCGTGACTATTTTTTCCCTTTGAGTCCAAAATTTATGGACTGTTGACATATTGCCTCCTCTGAATGGCGGCAAAGAACCGCGATGTGCTGTCAGTAGATCAACATATATCATTGCTCGATAGGAATCCCAATTTATCACGGTTCCTCCGTCAATCCTCACTACCCTGATAACCTTAGCTCTCTTACCTGAGAATTTAGTGTACTGTGCTAACAGCAAACATCATCACAAAGTTGCGAGATGAATGCCACACACACTCTGAAGGTTTGCCTGTAGTTCGTTGCACTTCTGCTATGTCTTGTACAAAATTGCCGCATGTGCCCACAAGATCGACCAAAACGCTTATGTGACACTACGCTCGATTTCTTGGTAGAACCACTAGGGTTATAACAACAGCGGAGGTTGAATCCCGATGACACTGCGTGTTTTGTCAATCGCATAATCGTTTTTGTTTGAATACGGAAAACTACGAAAACGCGCACTTGTACAATTTCACGCAATGCAAACGTGGTCACGTGCTTCAACTTTATCTTCTGATTTCGCTCGAGCTTGCAGCGGTCATTCGCGAGTGTAATGTGCTAACTCTGGTATCAAAAGTTTTCAGACCATCTTCGGAATCTATTGTATGTGGGAAATGTTCAGAAGAAAACCCCTTGTCAACTGTGATCGAATCATTGCTTATTCGCTGACCTGGACCAACGACAAACTATTCTAAAGAGAACAATCATTAGTGTGTCTGTTTTATTTGAACTTTTTTTTATTGTGTCCAATCTAGCATTATTATTTTTGTTTCTTTGCCACGCACTCCTGGTGAAGTAACTTATTGGGTAGCCAGACCGGTATAGGAAATACAACAAATTACCACGTTGGACGAATTTCCTGCCGTTGTCCAGCATGGCGCCTGATGCAGCGCTTAGAAACATTTTCCTGCAGAAGCCTCAAATGGCTGTTGCATTTTACCTCCACGTCCAAAAAGACTGTATGAATGTCGCTCAGTACTCTTTTAACGTATTTCTAAATCCATTAGTTGGAAAAGGACTTAATGAAACCAACTTCCTCGCGAGATTTCCCACCGTCCTCATAGACAGCATGCAGAGTCGTAGCAGCAAATAAAATTATCTATTTTATATGCAAAGAGAGTCTTTATCACAAAATTTAGTAAAACTGCGACCGTCTGGAAAATTTTCGGTTTACTAATAAATACCATCATATCCCGAGATATCACGTAATAGTTCTCTCCATTTAAACCTTGCACTAATAGGGGTTCGAGGAACGGGTCGAAGGATTGGCGCGTCCAGCTAAATTTGCAAGCAACTGAATGCCACTGGCCGCCGGTGCATATCCGGTAGATGCACTTTCCCGAAAACATTATCTGACTAGAGCTTTTGCAAGAATAGTTTGCATTTGTATGTGTATGCTGAACGTGAAACTAATATACTCAACTCACTACGAGTGAAATTTGTTTGAATTGACCTCTACCCTTATTTGTAAACGCGCACTCGATTTTTCAGCTGAACTGGTGCGGCTTCAGATAAGTTTTTTTGGAAACTGAGGTCCATTTGATCCCCAGTTCACACGACATCTGAGAAGGAACTCAATCAAAACATGAGGAGTAATTGCGTGGTATTAGTGCGTGCGGCGGACAATAGAAGCATCAACTATATTTTGCAGCAGGTGGATAGCAGAAGCAAAAACTTAAGAACTCAAATGAACCAGTAGGCTGAAGGCGCTTTCTTATGAAAAATGGTGCACGGGGCCCCGGTTGTCCTGTACGTTTTTATTTAGGTATACACAGTAACCAACTCCAAGCTTCCTCAACTCTGACACCTCAGTCACACAGTCATAAAGTTTTCAAGATTTAATATGATTGACTTCCGGTAAATCGTCGGCCGGCTGGATAAGAAATGGGCACTTTAAAGTTTCTGCTGAATTATGAAACGCCTTCGGTTGAAGTGCAGCAGCTTGTGGCCGGTTAATTTAGCGAGGTTCTTACTGATGAGGACATACACAACTAGACCCGAGATTGTCGACCAGCTTTGTTGAGTAAGTGACGGCTAGTTGGGTTTCTTGTGACGATTGATGTGTCTTTCGTCTTTTCTAAGCCCCGAAAATCCGGAAAGGTGTTTGTGCTGCGGTCGGTGGAAGGCCACCACAGTTTTATATGCCTTGCCAGATGGCAACAAGTTGCGCTGTTCCAACGCATTGCGGGTGGGTCAGATATGGACGGCACACGCCATCAACCGATTCTGTTAAGTCCTCCTGAAGCGACTGATGCCTGATCACGCGAGTCTGCATCTTCAAGTCAGGTGTTGTAAGAATATTTTTGAACACTATCCCGTCCGTAGATTTTTACCCGTTTCTTGCATAGCACTTAATTACCTGTTTGGGACACCGCATTAGTAACCACATCCAACAAACTTAGTGATTCTTTTCGCAGGATTAGGCTTCCCCGTGTTATAACCGCATCAGCACGATTCCAGCGAATCCCAATATTACCTGAAGCAAATTGTCCACTAATGCCACGAAGCCCGCCTTCCTCCTAAGATTTGTTTGACCCCAGTTCCCCATCATTCCTGCCCTCATTGTGTTTCAAAAAGCGTCTCGTAGCCAAAAAGCCTAGAAATCAATCCCATCACTACTCGAGGCCGTTCGATGGAGAGCTTCAAGTGGCTTCATAATGCTCGGTAGTAATAACCGACATCACGCTTCCTGTTCCACTTAGTAGCTGTCTTTCCTACTCATTGCTAGAAGAATCTCAGCTTCACACTGACCTAGATTATCCCAGATCGCTGCGCAAGACGGAGAGCAAACAGGCACACAATCACCTGCTTGCCTTCTCACTTTTGATGCAACGTATGGTCCACCACCCCTTATAAAAGCGCCAGCCCTTATTAGCAAACTCATCTCGGAAATTATTAAACGTATAGAATGCCGTAACATAGTCCAAATCGCATTCCGATTGAGTGCACTAAAAATGCTATGCATAACAGCCTGCACAGCTTGACGGCTTTTAATGTCGAAACCCTCCTTGCGTTGCCCAGTACTAATGCGGTTCAGAGATGGAAACGATGCAGTGCGTCTGCTGAGGCACATGTGCCTGCTGCACAGCATCTTGCTCCAGACCCTCTCGCCTGATGACAGTCCGCCTCTTCTCAACAAAGCGCTTCCTCGGGCTCAAACGCCTACTGCCAAAGCCTGGGATTATAACGCCCTCTCCCGCACTAACCTCTAAAATCCCCACACTTTGCCCTTCGTCTATTATTACGATCATAACCCACTTGACACATAAATACATCTGCGGCCCCCGCACCACGTAAACCTGTTTCTCGGCAGACTCCCTAGCCCACAAACCCCTTTGTCTAACCTCAGTATTTTAAGTTCCGTCACGCTGGACACCTGTATGCTATTTTCCTGAGACCCCTGATCGGCACTTACCCACACCACCACCGTCCACTTCGAAGCCGCGTATAGCCTTCAAGAAGCATATCAAACAACACGTAATACATGCTTGGATGGACCCCGTATCCACAACGACCGGTGGCCGGTTGTGGCCTTCATCCACTTCCGTCACCCACATCTGTCCCACAAACACAATTTTCGGCTGCCACCCATCCCTCCACAGCCACCATTTCTTTCTTCACCAAACCCCCTCTACAACTATAGATGCAGATGACACAATCAACGCCCCTTCATTCAACCGCTTTCCATCTTCCCAAAGATATCGCCTACCCCATGCTGAACCTGATGCTTTAACTTCTACCATGGGCCCAGACCTATTCCACTAATTATTTATCCAGCCTCCATCATCACTGCGTATTCCTCCTGGGACTCCAAGCACACGCCAAACGAAACCTGGTTCATGTTTTCCCACCCCCACCCATCAAGTCTTCCTGATACCAGACTCAACCATGAGCGAGGCTGGTAACTTCCTAATTAGTACTGTTTGCACGCCAATGGACTCGTCAATACGGTTGCCTGATGCCCTCCCGTTATTGGGAAAATCCGTAATCTCCGAACCATTAGCACCACCTCAGGGCCAAGTTTTATTCATGTGACTGAGAAATGGCTTACAGATGGGATTCCAAACGCTGCTATCTCAATCCCTGCTCTGAAGGAAAAACTCATGGAGCGGCGGTTATGCGATCTACTTTAAACCAGAACTTCTTGCAAACCCCACTGATGAATCTACCCTGGATCGGATCTCAGAGGCCATGTGGATTTCTACAAAACACACACAATGCTCTGTACTAGGTTATATCTATCTATCACCAGCTCCCTCATCCGTCTCTATCGATGACCGTTCTCGTATTATCTTTACTGCACATAACATTCCCCATCAGTCTAAATTTGTGCTGGTTGACCGCATTATACCGAATATTTCCTGGCCTCCAATTATAGGCCATTCTCGTTACGCCTCGCTGCTTGCTGGACTTAGCATCTTACACTTAGCCCCACTCCTGGACCTAATATTATCAAACGATGGCTAGCTGGCTACAGCCGCAGTCGGTCCACGCTTCCCAGCAAGCGATTACCGTGTCGTTTCTTGCAATGCAGTAGTTTATGGTCCGACTTCTCTTCTGAGTACGTCCTCGTTTCACCTCCCCTTTCCAGAGGAGGTGGAAAAGCTTTTTACCTGTGCCGTCTTTCCTGGACTGGAGCGATTTCTCCTCCCTGAAAAACAGCGCGTTTGCGACATCTACCTAATCCTATTGACTGCTCTTCAGATCGTTTTTTCCATTAAAAGTTTTTCGCCCCAATATCTTTCCCGTGAAAAGTTACTATGATTGTTTAATGAAAATACACCCGGCTAACACAGAGTATCGGAAATCTCACGAGTGCCTAATAAATAGTTCTCATGAGTGAGCTCTCAGCTGACTGAGAATCCTTGCGAGTAGCCCTCGAACGCCGAAAAGTGCAGCGTTCTCAGAACCCCTTCTCACTCTAAATCACACGACCAACTTTTCAGTGGGTTGTTGTTTGCATTCCACCTTCTACTGATCCTTCGAGTATGGTGGCCGCGTATGTCACCAAATTGAGCATGTTAGTTAGCCGCTCGAGTTTCAGGAACGTAACCATCTATCTCGCCAGTGTTTCTGCCCTCCTTCTAAACTGTGAAGGCCCGGTTGCACCGGGAGCCAATGATCTCAAGTTCACTTGCACAGTGGTCAAGATGTCGGAATCCTTGTCCTGAATCTTTTCACACACTAGATAAACTATGGAATGGTTCCCTTTAAGTGAGGGCTATCTATAATCCGCTCTCATGTCAAATCCGTATTCGGACAAACTGCTTCCCACTATAGGGGGATCCGCTATACCTCTCTTTTACTAAAAAACCCTGGAACGTCTGGTCAAAGGCTCTACAACCGAGTTTCTTTCAGCAACAAATACCATGGATAACCGGCGGTACAGATTTCCGTCTCACCGATCCGTCAGCAGCCACGAGCTTTGCCTTTTGAGACTATCACGGCAACCCACGACGCTAGGCACTCCACTGTATTAGTTAACTTGGATATTCAACAAGCTTCAGACCAGGCCTCTCATATATGCCCACCAAATAGGCTTGGTACCATCGAAATAACAGGGATTTTATTTCAGTGCTTGGCCCAAACCTGTCCGACAGGTGGCAAATCACATATACAGAAGATAACCAATTGTATCCACCATCGATCACTAGTAGACTCAGTCATGGAAATGTGTTAGACCCCAACCTCTTCACACTGGATTTAAACGAAGTCTTCGACGCCGCGTCCCTTAATAGGGCCTCCATCCTTGCAAACGATATAAAAATCGTTTTATTTCATTTCGTTTTCTTTCTCTGCACAAGTTTTTACCTTTCATCAGTCTCAGCAAGATTCAGGCTGGCTGACTCGCTGGTCAAATGCCTCAGGCCTAACATTCTCTTGCGCGAAGTCCGAAATAACTTCATGCTTCTGCTCTCTCCCAGCTGGTGCGTTCATAATTCAGTAAAATTCTGCCACCCCCTCCACAGAGCTCAAAGATCTCAGTCTCAGATTCTCTCGTACGTTCATCTTCTTCTATTAAGTCTAGGTCCAGCTTGCCCAAGCATGTAGACCCATCTCTTTAATATTGGGCTTCTTCTACCTTCGATACACAATGGTTGCTATTTTTAAGTTATGTACGCGGCCAACACAGGAATTCCGTACCGCCTTTTCTCTTTATACCCAAAGCATCAGGCTAGCATTTGAAAGCATCCAACGCTAATTCACGAATGGGTTGTTCCACAGTCCAATCTTCCCTTTCACTGCTTCCGCTGTCAAATTTTAGGCCTTGGATCACAATGACTCAGACGGTTCAAGCTCAGTCTTGCACTCTTACCCCTCCTTCCACACAAAACGTTCTTCATAGCAGAGGCTACATGAAACATTAATTCAGGTTCACGGTATAGATTTCCTGGCTCCAGCTACCTCTTAGTGTGCACTTAGGTTCGCATTAACCTTCACCCTTACTTCTTTCTGGTTTCGCACGCTCGGATATGGGTTGATCTCATTGAGCAGCTGTAGAACAACGCGTACTGTCGTGCATTCTGGCAGTCCGTAGATAAGTTACTTACCTGTGAAACTGCTGCCAACTTACTTAATACCCAAATACTCCATTCTTTTCCAATAATTGAGTTTCGTGATCATTTGAGTCTAGCGACGATACAGCTGATGAACAACTACAAGATGCCGTTATTATATCCTGCTATCCCTCTGGCTTTTTTCAGGTCACTGTAGCCTGTTAACTACCTGCTTGATCTAAATATATTGCGTTACTGGCCCCACTTTTTTCTTCCAGATACCTCATACCTCATACTAGCCACGTTCCTACCCAGGATGATTCCAACAGCTTTGTCTAACAACTGGTGTTCTTTTTGGCCCAGTTTTAACTAACAAAAACTAAAACAGGGTCAGCGGAGCGCATTATACGTCAGCATATATATAGTCCATCTGATGTTGTGCTCCACATCAAACCCAGCACTTATGCGCGACATTGCGGTAGGCCTCTGCCTGACATGGTAGCTAACACCAATCCTCCGTCGCCTTTAAGCCATAGTGCACTTGCTCTAAATACTACCATTCCATTCCCATTGCCTCATTTGTAGCTTCTACTTTCACTTATCTTTCCGCAACCCGCCTTTATCAGCATCTGTCTGCTGAATTGACTGAACTGTTTTACTGGCCCGTCATTCCTCAATACCTGGTTAGAGACCTAAAAGCTGCAGTACTTTATCGACGCACAAGCCACACTTATGTTGGTTTTTCACCTTGCAGATCTGATAGCACGCTCGGAAGATTGAAACCTTGTGTGGAGGTCTGGTACGCATTGCATGGAGAATCGCCCTTTTACAATGCACCTTGATGTGTACGTATGTCCGTCAGCAGTCCAGTATCATGGGTGCATCACCCATCGCCGATGATTCAGAGCCTGATCTTCAATTCGGGAAATCTGTAGAGGAACACTTTTGTTTTCTGTTTTGTTCCTGCTGCTGTTAGACTCTTCACTCATCTGAGAACGCCATTGACAACAGATGGTTAAAAACTGACCGTCTGTCTGTCAAAACATCCTTCGAAAACACGGGATGGCCTGATGATATTCTGTGATACCCATGGCTTACAATGGCATGCAAAGCAGTAGCTGCCTTTGTCATAATTAGGGTAGCCACGCACCAAAACCCAACCAAACAAACCAAACACACCTACCAAATGCTCCCAAATGAACACATACAAAAAATGAATAATGTACGCGCAGCGGGATTCCTAAACTACCCAACACCAGCAAGCAAGGCTTGTGCTCAAGGGCTTTCCCGTCATGTACCACTTATTGATTCGAGTGACAGTAGTTCTTCGGAGACTAGTGATCAATACTCCTACATTTACTTTCCCTACTAGAATATGGTAGTGCCCAACCCACGGAATGACGTCCAAAAAATTTGATCAACCGCCTAGGAAGTTCTATTACCATCAGTCCTTGTGTTTGAATTCCATTGCTACATCATGCCCCTGCGTGCTTATAATGACTTTTTCTATCGTGGGCACTAAATTAGCTTATATTAAAAAAAGCTTGGACAGTCTTTGATCACCAGGATACTAAGTACACATCTACTCCTATCTTGTTGCATTTAATCACTTGTTGTCATCAGCCCTATTGCGGTAAAAGTTCAGTTTTTCTATCACATTTTTGAATTAATCCTATATGATGCCTCTTATAACTCATCAAGTCCTAATGATCTAATCCATTTCCTATTCCTTTCCTATTCCTTTTCGGCTACACTTTATTCGGAGGCCCTGTTTGACTGTCATCCACCCCAAGGGGTCTCCATCCAGGCCAGAAAACACCTGCAATCTTATATTGGCTGGGCTCTCTATCTGCAGATCCCTGGGCCAACCTTAAAATCTCCCTACCCAATGGATTGCACACCTCAACTTAATCACCTCAAACGTGACGTATTCACAGGGTTGTCCGAATACCGAAGTACGTCAGTACAGTGTTATCACGGCACTGCCATACCCAGTTTGATAGCATCCCCGCAACTAGTTTCTTCTTTTGACGATGCCTTCTCGCCTCCTCGCCCACTCGTCCCCTTACCTGCAGTTTGAACAAACGTTTTACCTGAACCCAGCCGCCTCCGAGACGCCTCTATTCCAGTTTATTAAAACTTTCGTTTTGCTATAAACATCTCGTTGACGCTCAGTCTGTGCTTCTTACGAAGTCAGTCAGTTTCCGTGCAGTTTGCCTCCGTTAACACCAACTGCCTCTCCTGATGATCTCATATATTTGACTTAACTTCCAAAGTGACACTAGTGAACCCCTACAGTTTCAGTGTACACAATGACTTTAAGATTCCTAATACCATTCATTTGCATTGCCAATTCGTCTACATCACCATCCTTACTTACGCTTTTTGTAGCCTTGTTCATATGCCCAGCAATCTTAGGCCAAGAAGGCTCCGCCCATAATCGACTTTGGTTCAAATCGACCGGACAGATCCTGGCAATCCTACTAACGCACCAGATTTGTTATTCTGGTTCCTCACTTTTTGAAGTCTGAAGTTTTTTCATCATGTGCCAGGCATAATGTCTTCTTTTTGCCCCTCGTCGTTCTGTTTTTGCCCGCCACTCTCAAGCCTTAACAGTCTGCCCTTTTCTCAGCTTGGTGTGTTCCCCTAAAAGAGAGATAAAATCCTGATAACTGTGTTTTCATTCTAACACCGGTTTAGGCTTTACCAATTCTACATCGAATGCTGCCTACCTTTCATGACAATATCCCCAGCACCAACCAATCCACATTCCTGCTTTCTTCTGACTTTAACGGAGTAATCGTGCTTGACGGTAAGTCAACCACTGGTTGAGAATGAACGCTATTATTATTAGATACAAGGTTCGCATGCTTCTACGCGAGATATCATGGTCCGGCCATGTATGCTTTTATAAATAGTGGACAGTCCGCCCTATGCTCAAACGTTTTGGCTAGTTTGAGGTCATGATGGATGAACGGTACCAGAAGATGATGGTCACTAGAAAATTTGTGGCACAATTGCGTGAGGCCGGATTAGTGTTTGGCTACGACGTCAATTTGTGCAATTTTGATATCCACAAAGATCTTTTCGCGCCGCAGCTAACACAAGACAATTTCTTTGAAGTAGGCTCCAAGCCCTTCAAAGTTGCTCTCCCAAACCACATGTCCCATCACGTGGCCCTAACATGCATACTCATCAGCTTCAATCCTATCGTTGCAACCTTGTAAATCATAGATGACTGACTTTCAGTTAGCAATTTGAGTAAACCCCCCTCTCTTCTTGGTATAACTGCATTTTTAAGTTTGACATGGAACTTTGTATCGTTCCAAAAATTAACATTTTTAATAAGAACACAGATGGTTTGACAAACATGTTTTCGACAGGTGCTTTTCAAGTCAAACAGTTGCAAAGGTCAAGAGACTAACAACATCGTGTTTCCTGTACGACTTGCCAAACATCTATAAACACAACTATTCACTGAGGCCGACCCTAGACATGCACACCGCCTTGTCACAAAATCGTACAGTGGCCCTAAAACCGAGATTTTGGAATCTCAGAGTAGAGCTTATCCTGTGTAGATATTTCGAGTATACATTGCGGTGCAATTGTCAGGATAGAACTTTCGACTGCTGCCATTGTAGCTCGTTCAGTACCGCCATTTAAACGACTATATTTGCTATTATTCAAGTATTTGGGTCGCAAATGCATCTGTTTGTTTACTTGGGTATTGTGGCGCGGTTTAATTGATAAGCTGTCCTTGCGAGGCCCTGAGCCTTGGGTTGCCACCAGGAAATATTGCTTTCGGTGGCGCTCCCATATCTCGCTCATTTTCGCAGACGACTGCACCTTAAAGCTAACCAGCAACTTTCTTAGTTGGCTAACTTGATGTGGTTTGTCTGACCGTAGTCGCCTTTTTACGTTTGTGCGAGATACCGGGTCGTTCAAGTTCAGCGTGGCCAACTGGATGCACGGAGAATTTTTAGGCTCATCGTTGCCAGGTCGATGACTTCGGCTGTCGAGGTTCTGATCGACTACGAAGTGCAGTTGAAGATTGTAAGATTGTGGCAGCATTCCTCGACGTTGAGGTCATACCTCGTGGTAGGCTTTTAGGTAGGCCTCGCCGCTGATCAGACCTAGCCAAGCTTAGAAGTTATGAATTGTGTGGATTCCAATAGTGCACCTCTATCGTCTGCTACGGAAAAAAGAGGTGATGGCACCGCGTACTTCGGGTGGCGTGTCCACGCAAAGCCTGCCTCCTCCCTGGTATCGCCGCCTTTGGAAGTCGAGGGATCGGCGGTGATGAAAAGGAACTGCGATTTGCCGAGAAGCCAGTTGATTCCGCGGGATTACAAGGGCAAAACACATATAAAAACCACCCGTCTGGATACCAGATTGCAGTCGAGTAAATTGAAGCCGAGCATAAAACGTGAACAAATATGCACCAATAATCTTCCAGAAAAGATCTTCGATTGATAAGGAAAAAACAAAAAGGGCGGATAGAAAGATGACCATTTCGAATGATGACCGCCCCCAAAAATTTAAAGTACACAACAGAATGATTGACCGACAGAAATTCCAGTTTCTGTTCACGA
>NW_008752255.1:140900-163335 GCF_000715545.1 Opisthorchis viverrini | reverse complement strand
AGAGTGCGAAACATGAGTAAGGCCGGAAAAACAGTAGGCTTAACCTGTTTTACTAAAATTTACTCAAATGGATTTTAACTAAACGTGCTTTAAATTGTGCTGATCTCAGATGAAATGGACAAACGCGCATATGCTCCCATTTAGCTTACGTGCATGAAAAACGGTGAGTAATTCACTCTTTTTGCTTTTATGACTTTTAAGAAACATAGCGCTTCAGAAATTCATCCTTAATGCGTTGTGTTGGAATTCTTTTAAACTGCATAAAAATAACGTGATGCAAGCACCAAATGAATGTTTCCAGCATATTCAGCTGACTTTTTAGGCATAATAAACTTGGGAAATTTTAAAAAGCCTAACCACTGCATGATGCACACTGCAGAAAATTTCGAAATTGTTTTAATGAGTGCTTGACAGTTCGATGAACCAGATGGAATAATCAGTTTACTACCCGTAGTTCGTTGCAGAAATTTAGATGAAAGGATTCAGTTTAACCCTAATTTCCCATCATGTCATTTCTATTCCGATGCGTTGTGTTTTGNTCAGAAAGTTGTATGACTTTCTTCGCAGTCATGGGACCCTGTATGGACACCGCGCGGTAGTGGTTCAGCGAGTAACGTTCCTTGTCGACTTTCGCCCAGGTGGCTGCATTCTTAGCGCCTGAGTCCTCCAATGCCTACGAAAGACGCTCTAACTTCGCGTCGAGTATCTCGATTAAAGCGGAACACTGACAGTGGTCTTTCGGGATCTGCACTGGGGATTGGGTACCGTTTCGGGGGACTCTTCTCTTCGCTGCGGTATGCATTGCACCCTTGACATAGAGGCAGCTGGCACAGACAAACGGGTCAGGAGAGTTGGCTAGTCGGCTTATTTGGTCGTCCTGTAAACCCGTGCATTTGAAATGCCACCAGGCCTTGCAGGCGTGGCATTGCATACCGCGTTTGACGTTCGACGGGCAGCCATTCCGCCCACATCTATTGTGGTCTACCAATGGCTGCGGAGGGCGATCGGTATGGATTGACGTCATGTTTCGGACTAGATGTAAAATAGGTGTGCGCAAAATATGAAGGGTTATCACTCAAATGTTTTGTTAGAGTAATAAAATTCAACAATTACTCGTATGTACTCTGTGAATAGATTGAACAACGAAAAAAATTTTCACGAATATGCACGAGGGAAAAACGAAACCGATTTCGAACGTACCGCGCAAGCAAAGTTTCGAAATAAAATCGGTTTAGTTCACCTACTGTAACCTACTGTTCACCTACTGTCAGGGCGTGCCCAGAAATTAGGTGAGTTGGCGGCTCCCACCAAACACGGCCTAGCAACGCATGACCAGCGTAGGGATCCTGAGAGTGCTCACCATATGACCACCACCATTGGCTGTACGAGGTGAACAAATGAACGACCGTATTTGGCCAATTAGTTAGTCTTTCGCAGACGCCCTGTATGTTTTGTTCTGGCAATACAGTTGTGTCCCCAGTTCTCTGCTTCTCCCCATTGCGTAGTCTGGCGGGCTCAGTGCAGGCGTAACGAAAAGCTCAGCCACTGCGCAAGATACAACACTGGCGACGGGGATGGGATTCGAAACCACGCGGGGAAACTCCAATGGATTGCGCCCTGACATTTCCCCCCTATTGGAGAGAGATCGTACGTTAGTCCCTCCTCTCGAGATTTCAACACAGCCCCTATGTTCAAGAAACTTATGACTAGGCTGCGATAGTCAATATTCTTTTCCCTATGGATAAACACAAGCTCTTCGTTGCTAACAAATACGCTTGGAACTGCAAGAATACGAAGGAAGTGTAATTCCTGGCCATTGATACCCTTCTAAGATGTACTTTTATCTCTGCGATATTATTACTACAGATAGTGGGAAAATCAGATGGTGAGTATTTTGTTTCAACCAGTGAAGTTTAGGTGACGAATTAGCCGAAAAGAATGATATGTTTTCTTCGCACAGCATTGGAAATTCGAGGTTGCTAAAATCCATTACTGAGCTAGACTGCATCAAGTTCCACCTGTATTTAGAAACATTGCTCTAAGCCCGGCAATTGAATTCACATCATTTAGGTACACGCTTTATGGGTTGTAATCTGCTGCCGTACATTTCACCCACTCCGATATAAACTAGGAACAGGCAAACAGTAAAGGAATAGGGGCAAGGACAATTGCGATTAATACGACGAGACAAAATCTGCCAGCCATTCCGTTGATGTTGCGCTCTATGTTCTCATGCTTCAGTAGCTATTTGCAAATTATATCTGATACGTTATTACTCCCTGATTGGTGAAACCTGGTATTAGAGTTTCAAAAATCTTGTTAGTTTATTAGGTGCCCGCGCCTGTTGGAATCTGTCTGCTTCCTGTTGCACAACAATGAAAACAACTCAGTGTTCCCAAAGTCCAGACATATTTCATGAACTCGATAGGTTCACGAAAATTCGGTAACACAGACCCACCTAAGAGAACGGTTAATTGTTATCTCAGAGGATTCATTGCTTCCACAACAATTTTATTATTTCATCAATCGCGAATAGAGAACTGCTCTGTTTCATAAAAATAGATTATGGTACAGAATTCGCCATGATATTTTTAAAAGTTTAGGTTATCAAAATGAGGTTTCCTGTCGATTTTTGGACATGAATTCTACCATGATTTCCTAACACAAGCACATGCTGATCATCCAAACACGGTATCATTCAGAGGCCTCCATTGCGCTCTATGCCTTTGCTGAAGTGTTTCTTTACGCCTGACAAACGAAAACCGATTTATTATACGCATCCTGGATTTGGACATGTTCTCGACATCCGAATGTGCTCAATGTTTATTAAGCTTTCGCTTCCATTGTTTTCTTCTCGACTGGCTTGTTGTTGTGTAATTATGTGTTTTCTTGTAATCAGTGCTTCAAATATGAACTGTTTATTGGATATCGTTTAAACACTTGGTGCCCCCATTTTTTTAGTTTCTCCAGTGCTTTGCACTGTATTTCTCTCTGCCCTGTGGATTTATCCAACGGTCAGCGGCCGACTCTTATATATTTCAGCTTCCTCATGCAGGGCATTGTGCGATACCTGATTGTATTACTGTATACTAAGCTAGATATTCCGGACTTGGGTCCCCCTGAATATATGTTCACAAAAAGCCCATCCATATAAATCAATCTTATAATTGACAGCAAGTAAAACACAAGCTGACAGTCCTGTACTCCTAAACAATAATTATGAAACATTTTTTTATTATCTTAAGCCACCCATACCACCTGCGTATTTCAGGTGATAAACATGCACGCAACATCATGGACATTATTGTCGCAATGATTTGAAAATTTTTACTTTCCCAAAATCCCCGTTTGATTTCATTAGATTCGTCATTTCAGCTCGGTTTATCGGAGAGTAAGTTGCTCCCTCATTTGCTTACCGTGAAAATTATGAGGGTTTGAAAGGCGGTTATTCTATTAAACGCGGTTGCAAAAGTTATCCATCCGATAACTTTTAACGAGGACAAGCTGTGCACGTTTTGTACAGGATTCCGTGCACGAATCCGTGCAGGATTCGTTCATGTGTTTGACTTTCAGTCTCTTTCATGTGAGGCGAAAAACATTTTGATTGTCACATGCCTAAAGGATGAAAGGCACGGATCTGTTTAAATCTTGCATAGACAAGCTCAAAACTGGTCTTTGGATGTTCCGTGTGAACAAGCGGAGAAAAACCTAAGAATCAAACACTTGGAATAGTGAAAGGCCTAGGATCTACGAAACACACGGGGTTACCAATACAATAAATATCCATTTTGGGCTATGGTACCTGACAGGCAGCTGTTTGTTCAATTGTGAATGCTGATGAAAGGAGAATACACACTGGGTAATTGGGTGTTTACTTAGATGTGAAATAAAAATAAACAGTGATGGTGTACTGTATATTTTAATTTTGCAAAACATGCACAGAAGTTGATCGCTGTCGAAGTTCGTGACCATCATTAAACTGAGTAAAAATATGCAACAAAAATGAATAAACATAACGAGACATGTTTGCCACTCACACTGACCAAGTGGTGGAATGTTCAGAAGAAAGTGAGTGGTGTTTTGCTGTGAACACAAATAGGTTAGCAACAAAAAACACAATTTGGTGTAAATACTCAATAGTCCCATTGCATATTAATTGTTGTGTACGTGAACATTTTGTCTGTGAAATTACCCAATTATGAAAAATACCCAAACCGTTCCAAATTTGATGAGTGACTTGCATGAAAAACTCACCCTTTTTGATGCAGTAACCTGGTTTTCTGGACCACAGCTTATCGTTTCACTATAACTGCAACGTTATACTGCCTTATGCAACCGAGAAATTTCAAGCCTTTCGGTCTCTATCATTCGGACCATTCTCGAGCGTCACGCATCAAATCAAGTACCTTTGTTTCCAACAAAAATTCCAAAGGGCTGTCGGGTTCACAGGAAGGTAAATCTAACACATATACATGAAATAAGCTCACGCAAACCGCGTGATTAACGAACTCGTTTCGTACAGACAAATGTGAACGGAAATTTGAAGCAAGCAATTTGTCTGAAATAGGATATCAGCGATACGGCGATATCAGCCCACAGACAGAAAGGGCGGTAGTGTGCCTCGCTTGACAGAATGGAGAAAATTAACGGCGAAAATTCAGTTTAGTTTTGCCATGAATGTGAATCGGAACACAGCAGAACAGACATTCTTTAATAATGTCTAATTATTGTTATGTCATTGCACAAGTGCAGAAAAAAATTATACATGTATACATGTACATATATATATTTGTTAGCAGAAAATAGCGTTTGTTGAATGACCATAGATTCAGTGATAAACGCTCTTTGAACAATTTTGCTTCCATTACCTCAAGTGCAAAAGTGCGTGAAAACTAGTCAGTTTCCGGAAATCTTTTTGCTGCGAGTAGCCAGAGAGCTCAGTTCAGGTAAGCAGCAACTTATATTCTGGGAGTTGTAAATATAGTGACCTCTTATCCGTACATCTATCATAGCCACTTTATGGTGCCCGAGGTCGATAATAATTCAGGAAAATAAAAAAATCGAAGATGCCGGTGGTTGTACAATATGAATATAAAATAGGCAAAGCCAAACTAAACGTTCTACAAATTTTTGTGCAGGTCAGCAGGTTAAATTTTGAGCAGCCGCCCTGGCACTCGAAAAATCATACTGGGAATTAATTGCGCTTCCGGACCCACATTTTTTGGTCTGCTACCTAATAAAAACCTGGGACGTAGATTTCATAGGTTGGTGAATGAAATTCTATAAGCGTATAAAAATGTGAGAACGGCGCTAATTTCCAGCGATCTGGCTTTTCAAAAAATTCTGACGCACTGGGTTTGGCACTCCATTTCTTACGCATGTGACTTCATTTCGTTTATTTTATATGAAACTTCCAAAAGCCAACGATTTGGCAACATTTTCCAGGGCACTATGAGAAGCCGAGAAGGTTGTTGAATATCTTATCGCATCCACTCATATCGCGTTGATTTCATGCAAACAAAAGAATGTAGGTTTCCAGTCATTCTGACGGACTACTGTGATATGAAAATCCCAAACTGCCACTCCAAGTGAATATGGTCAAATTTTCACCTAAGATTTGATAACGTTTGTGTAAAAGAATAATTGTATCCTCAGGCTATCACACATTTTTTGGGACCTATCCTGAAATATCACATGTGATCTATTCTTATATTGACAAAGCGGAATACTGCAGAACCTCCGGTAAATTTCCACTTGTAAATTTCCCATATGCAGCAGATGCATGCGTATGCGAATTATCAACAAAATTACTTTGGAAGTTGGTGAGTTTCAGTCATGGCAGATCCACAGCGTAATGGCAACCTTTGTGGTAAATCCCATGGTAGATAAAATGCATCCAAAGCAAAACCCCTGGCGTAAGAATATTTTGAGTTAATTTCAGCTCTAGCTGTTTGGCACGTGTAGCCAGCACGTAAAACCGAGGAATCATCAGCAATACCTATTTTTATAACAACTGCTCTTCTACAGTAAAATAGAACGCTCCCTGCTTACTATATTTATCACTATCTGCCTCCATGCCTATTGATATGAACTGATGCAAATGAACTGAGAGATCGTTAGGACATCACCTGAAAATGTCTATTGGGAGTACGATCCTTGGTCTTTTTCCGTCCCAGTGTCCATCATAAAGAAAGTTCTGGCCGAGATCGTCCGAGGAAGCCGGATTATGCCAGTGAAAAATTCTTATCATAGCAACTAGCTTACAATCAATATATGAGTACATTTAAAAACATTTTCCCTAATAAAATACATATGCCACATATATTATGACGCTTTCATTTTCTTTGGAAGGGATATCATTTGCGCGCAGACTGGGGAAAGAATTAAAACGGTTAAGGTTACACACACAATAAATGTTGTTATAAATGGCGTCGCTTTAGATGGACGGGCGTAAATTTTACTCAAATTAACCCACGGATTCTCTTTGAATCTAAGATTAACCGGTCATTCGGATGGAAGTACACACAGCTGACCATGCGACCAAATATGTGTTGCTAACCTGCTTAGGTTCTTTCAATAGAATTTTAATTCACCATGCTGAATCACAAAATTTAGTTGAGCCAATGCGTATAGTTTGCGGTTATATAGATATGTTAGGCAGAGGATTTCTCGCACGCGCGCATTTGTTCCATGGCACTGATTTATTCATCCTCCTTCTCGGAATCGTCAATCTTCGTTATATTCCACCTTATTTACCTCGAGGAATTAACGATTATCTACGTTTCATGTTACTCACTGTGTGCGGTCATTACCACGCTTCAATGGATAGTTTTCACATCCGGTATGAGCGGCAACACCAGATTATCTGTGTTATCACTGTCCGTCCCGCTTCCTAGGCTCAACCACAAATTTGTGTGTGGTGGAAGATTATCTGCTTCGTAAAACTAACATACATTATTAAGATTATTCCTTCCGATCCAAGGATGATTTCTTTTGATAAAACTGTAGTTTTGAATAGCATTTTCTACAATCTATTACCGTAAGCACTCAAAAGATGATGATTTCAACTTGTGTGCAAGAAAACGGTTAACATAACCATTGCGCGAATCGTAAGCCCAATGAAAACACTTGCTAGTGGGCGTCATTGCCAAGACCAGAGCAGGCTCAGATGAAATGTACAAACGCGCATATGCTCCCATTTAGCTTACGAGTTCCTGAAATGATATATATCTTATATACTGACTCTTGATTTTTTTCAGAACTATAGATATTTTGATGATGACGTAACCGGGCTGTTTGTCCACTCAAACAGACTATGGATCGGTTATAACGAAAACGCGAAAATGGGAATGCCCCTTCTTAGACATGTAACGGTCAAGTTAAAAGTTGACTTGTTTATGTGCTGTTTTTTGCGCTCCTCCTGGCGGAAAATCGTAGAATAAAGAAATCAAAAATACTGGATTTTGGGATGCCCCAGCTATTTTGTTGCTGTTTGTAGAAAAGGCGCTGATATCATCGTCAGTAATCAAGAGTGCGAAACATGAGTAAGGCCGGATTAAACTGCATAAAAATAACGTGATGCAAGCACCAAATGAATGTTTCCAGCATATTCAGCTGACTTTTTAGGCATAATAAACTTGGGAAATTTTAAAAAGCCTAACCACTGCATGATGCACACTGCAGAAAATTTCGAAATTGTTTTAATGAGTGCTTGACAGTTCGATGAACCAGATGGAATAATCAGTTTACTACCCGTAATTCGTTGCAGAAATTTAGATGAAAGGATTCAGTTTAACCCTAATTTCCCATCATGTCATTTCTATTCCGATGCGTTGTGTTTTGTATTCAAATAGTTATGCAGGATCCACGCTGTGACGAAAAACAGCAGCTACGTTCTCATTTGGCTTTGCTCAGAAGAAGCAAGCAATAAATGAGCAAACTATGGTAAATCCGCGTTATTAGGAAATCGACTTTCGAAGCAAATGTTCCAATATTTCCAGTATACAAACAAAATTTTCCGGTACTAATACGTGTGCGCTGACTTCTATAAAATGCCCAAACAGTGCGTACGCGTGTTTACTTTGTGTATTATACTGTACTTATTTTGTCACAAACCTAAATGCTATAAATGGATTTGCATGCAGCTTAAAGCTAAAAAGGGCATTATTTAACGATACTAAAATTCCCACTCGAATATGTCACAAGTATTTACTAGATTACTCACATTTTGCTACCCCAATAATAGCACCTATGTGGTGGGATGTCTAACCGGAGGTGAGGTTTTTTTCAAATCGGTTTACAATAGATTATGGGATTATATCATATGTCATCCTGTAATATATGCAAATGGCAGATGCCCGTTCATATGCAAATATCTACATGTAGCAATAAACACTCATGGTATTTTGATTGATTGTCTAAATACATTTTTGTGCTTTGTATGTCTTAGGTGTCGGTTTAGCTGTATGCATCCAATCAGGATACGTTTTGGTCTCTATTGTGTCGGCCATACGTATTCGTAGTCGTCTTAATACGGTTTTCTTTGATTTACTCCCATAGCGTGTTCACTGTTGTTATGGTAATGCGATAGTTTTGTTCGATCTTTTTCGTGCAGATTAGACCCACATATCCGCGCTATGCAGAATATTATGAGATATTTTGAAACTGAATATCAGCAAACAACGAAAGCCGTGCCACGTACGTTTGGAATGACATTTGAAAACGACCTGGGGCATCAAGTGAAAGGAAAGAGAAAATTTTTATTGAATGATTCTGAAGATCTATGGTGCTACCATTGAACAGCCTGCGACAATCTGTAATTCTGCAACACGTTTTAGCTGCGGATAAATCTTGACCAATATTTTCTTGTATCAGGAATACTCATATTTGTTCTGAAGAATTCCTAAATATATTGGTGGCGAGCTGTAGCACGGATACGTAGGCCGAAAACCGAGATCGGCGTCAATTGATTTATATAAAGGCGTTTAATAGAGCGCACCACAAGTACGATTAGCACGTCCGGGAACATCAGAAACACTGCAGGAATTTCAGGAATGCATGCGTGGTGCTGCGCAGTTTATAGGGAATCCCAACTTAAGCTGGGCTCCTGAATGCGGCACTCGAAGTTTGGTTCATTCATGTGGCCTGTTATGTTCCAAATGAAACTGATTGACGTGAAAGTCTTCTCGACCAGCAACCGCTTCTGTTTATACCTGTACCGTCACACTGACCCATGGACATTCAGTGCCTGAACTCTGAATCGATTGAGCCCCCTGATATATCAATCTGATTATATTTGGCAAGCGTTACCTGGAGGATGTGGACTATTTTCCAACTCTCTCAAAACATTCGTCTCATTGCCTGTACCACAACCTTGAACGGATTAGTAGCGACAAATTGCAACCAAGATAGCGGGCTGACATATCACTGGATACTATTGGTGAGGCAGGTGACTGATATTTTTCTCGCGATTCTCCTCGGGACATTCCAGAGTCTGGATTAATTACGGAATTTGTGGGAATGGTGTGCATCGTTTGTTAACATGTGAGCGTTAGTCAACGAATATGCAGGAACTTTCAAGATGACTGGTTCAAGTAGAAGAGGGAAAATGTTTTTCTTCAACACGATGGATATGAGAGATTTCATTCTCGTCAAAATATGTAATCGTTCTGTTGGTGTATTCTAATAAGCAACGCTCCAGAGACGCCCGCCTGTTGCTAATGTTTCTCTCTCCGACTACGTTGAACACTTCTGTCAGTGAGACTTTGCGTAGACAATTGTCATTACAGCATTTGTTGAGCAGTTGTTTTATTTGTAATGTATTATTAGGCATATTTTTCACCCACGCATTGGGATCTTACTTATTTGACCGCACTCCTCTAAATGAAAATCAAATTTCAAATGAGCCAGTGCAACCTAGCTTGGAATTTTGCGGGATGGATTTAAAGCTGAGTAGCGGCTAACGCTATTTTTATTACGCCTCGAATATTCAATCATACAGCCTTTGAAACTACTGGTTTGCCACATTGGGGTTGTTATCGCCACATGAAATAACAGTCTTGGTATTTAGAGACTGTTTGTAATCAGACCTTGTGTGCTTGGGCCTTTTGGCTATGCTTGACTTAGCTGTGCTACCGTGATGGGAAATGATGTACTGATAAATCCTAAACGCCTACGTTAGCGGAGATACAAGAAGTGTGTTGTCACCACAAAAAGCTCGTGGTGTGATTGCAAATTTTTATTCTGCTCAGTGTAATTGAGTTTGCGTATTTCGTTGGTGTAAACGCCATTCTTGTTTTAACCGTTCACAGGTTACAGAGAGTTACCTGAACTCTTTGATACGCTATGCGGACTGCATATATGAAAGAGGTGCTGATAACATGATACAGCTTAGGAATGCTACCGGAGTTGCGTGATGCAGTTGACCCGTTGCTGGATAGTCCGCGTTTTATAAAACGAAAAAATATTTAGTTTATTTTACTTCAATTTGTGTTCACCATTTCCGACCTCTAACCACACCAGACAGAGATCTTCCACAAGAGGACACGAAGAAATTCTTCAAATGCGCCATCAATGAACTATGGTTTAAGTTGCACACAAACACAAGCATACAGTGTTACACATTCAAAATCAGGAAAATCTTCACCATCTTCTGATTGCTATGACGCGATTCTTGCTGTTTCGTCAACAACAATTGTATGACACATTCTCATGTAGCATTGATACATTCAGAAATCGTGAAGCCAGCAACAAACAAGACGCCAACGCATAGTAGGTTTCAGTAATCATTATCACCTGACGTGTCCCTAATCGGATCCATATAAGAATTTTGCCGTACTCCTCCCAGACGATTTAACTATTCGACCGGATTTCTGGCGAATTTTATGCGACTCTTTCAAGAAGTAGCCCGAGCTCAAGAAACACAGTTCCATGTGTGTTACTTGTAATTCACCTCTGGACATTTGTTGAGAATGTCTTGCTATTGGGCAGAAGTGCTTTTATTATTACCGTTGACGCCTGGTTGCTCAAAATAGCACACACCTTGCCAAATACAGATTTCCAAGAAATTCTTGATTACATGTGCTTTAGGGTTAAAATGCGGCAAATTTATGATCTGTTTATTTGCATTCTACAAAAGTAGTCATAATTACTTGAGACGCCAGTTTTCCTGTGGTCTTCGGATTGTAAAATGAGATTGTGTTTTTACCCATCTTGTGTGCGCAACGAAAGTTTTACCATTTTGCAAAAAATAGAGTAAGATGACCGCGATTCAGCCACGCGAATTGCGATAGGTTGCTGCCTAGGCAGTATTTTGCAATCTGGGACAACCAGAAGTACACCGTTGGTCTTCCAAATTGTTTAAAAGCATGTTTTTTTATTTTTATATGCCAGAATCCCTGAAGAAAAGAGTGAACTCCTCGAGGGACGTCCAACAGCCAGAACCCTAAACCGCTAACCGTGCATGAACTAACTGGATTGGATCAGAACAATTCACACCCAATCTAGCGAACTAATCAAATTTTTCTTAAGAGTGGGTTTTCTTGGGGTGCGTCTACCCACTAACACTTTCGTGAAGCAAAATCTAACTTACAATACATACTGACTTTTGTTTACGTCGTTCTTGGAAAACTGAAAATGTGACTTTGTCTTTATTTGGTAAGGGATTCCATTCATTTTTTACATTTTTCCAAACCCAACACACGCATCCCGGAATATACAGATTTGCGAACTGCCACAAAAACTATGGGTGATCGGCAGCGAACATCTGTAATCAAAATAGCAACCTTGTGTTAATTAGGACGATTTATTGATTGTAGTGTCTTAACCGGTACGGAACGAACTGGTAATAAAAAATTCCATCGAGAGCGCGTAACAAAAGGTAAACAAAACTGGATGCTGAGCGCCAAACGTTTGTTGGGAAACCAAACCAGGATTTCGTTCATTTCAGTTGTCCATGATTTATTTTTGGGCAGGTAATTATGTCGACTTCTATGTAAGCATCAGCTATACATGTTGTTATCCCTAGTTAAGACATTTTCTGTCCGATTGCGTTGATCATTTTAGTCGGCATAATGTTGTGTCGTCAATAAGAAACGGTGCCGTAAAATGTCTTGATTATGACCTGACGTGTAATTGGTGTCCATCGATTGCGGCCTCTGGATGTAATAAATTACACCACTGGATAAATCTTGGTTTTCTGCGTGGGATTCCCTAGTTTGGTTCAATCGCAATTTGTGTAATGTTTTCCCATTCAGCATCACAGAATTCACATATCGTGACAACAATTCCTGCAACAACCCAGACTTCGCGACTTGGCATGTTTCTTTGAACATAATGACAATGTTCGCTCCGTAAATAATTCAAAGTTGAAATTTGGCGCACTCAACCCAGACAATGACCGATTGGTCAGTGGGCGGCGCATTTTATTGGATTGTTTACTGCCAGAAGGATGCGCTGAGTAAACGTACAGGCAATCAGCACATTCGCGATCCACTCGAAACGTTCTCGTTTGGAATCGACAATCACTGCTCCAACCACGGCTGCAATACTCCAGACTTTAGGACATGGCAGGCTTCCTAAAGCACTACGACACAAAGGAATATCGACGCACTCATCCTAGTCTATACGAGAAATTTGCTGATGGCTCGCGCATTTTCTGGGATTTCCCTCTTGTAGTAAAGGACGCTCAGTAAACGTACGTTCAAGTTACTCAATCGTAATTCCTATACCGCGTTCTCATCTGGCGTCGACAAACCCAGATACCGCAGCAACCACGGCTGAAAGTACCCACATTTCAGGACAAGGTAGGTTTCAGTTAACATAATAGTAATAGTAATGATGAGCAGTATAATCCAATCTAGTGAGGGGCATACGTTAAGGCATGCTCATAATCATACAGTCATGATAAGTGCATGAAAGTGCTTGTGCCCGACCGCAAATTCGTGGGAGGCTGACAGTGACGTAAAGAGTAAGGTTTATTCAAATAAGTCTTGAAAACATCTGAGGCTGCATGGGTAGAAAACAATTTTTATAAGACTACGATTTTCTAAAGAGTAACATTCAGCTGAGGAGAGGTAATATGCGTAAGATTTGAAAGTGGCGCAAAATTGAGAGAGGGCATCAAACACCTGAGGAGTTTCTCTACTGTTGCTGCTGGTTTGAAGCCGGCTGTACAAGTCCGTCGGTTGCAGAACGCGAACAAGACGGAGGACGAAATGAACGGCATATGACCGACTTGATCGAGAGTGAACAATGAGCGACAGCGAGTTGCATGGATCCAATATGAGGTTCAGCATATTTGAATATTTACGAGCGTGCTCTTAATGCGGTAGGGCAGTGCAGTGCCGCCATTGCACTGAGGTACTTCCGGAAAGCCGAGTGATTACCACCGTTATTGAGGTAGTGCTGCTGGAGTGTGCAATCGTGCGATCAAAGAAAAACTCATGATTACTTTTGATCAAGGTTTTTTTCTATGTTTGTGAAACTGTAGTAGGTTCTAGTAATGCCGCAATAATATTTTGGTTATACAACTCAGAAAAAATTCCGGTATCATAGGTTCGTTTTAAGAGAAACCGTTTGAGGCAGTCATGGGATACGAAGAAGGATAAACAGCTTCCCGAAGGAAATCTGGGAGCGTTACTTCAACTCACCATCCACAGTTGGGTGGGTGGTTAATTTTGACGTCTGCAGCCCCGGTGTGCGTCTGCATGTTTTTTGTGCAGTAATATTTTATGCTCATGGCATAAGACGCTTCGGTAAATCAGCTATACTTTCTGACTTTTTTAAACACTACACTTTCACATGCTCGAATTTGTCTTGTTAGGATTCTTACTAGTGTGATCTAAACAGATTCAGCATTCAAGGAAACGATCATCCTGAGGTATCCCTCGCACAGGTATCAATTAAAGGATCGTAAGTTCATGGTGACCCGCCCACCAGATTGACAAAATGAGCAACAATATAATGGTTACCTATGTAGGCATATATCATCTATTTCTCATCGTTGTACATAGTTGATTATTGTTGAATGCTGAGTTCAAATCCGAACTTTGTAAACCACTTTGGTGATAATTAATTTAAACGTTCCCTGTAATCCCCTTTGGCCGAACTGAGTTTCAGCTTCCCAGTAAACGTACATTCAATTTACTTAATCGCAGTTCGTTCTCATCTAGCATCGACAACCTCAGTTACTGCAACAACTACGGCTGACACACCCCAGGCTTCAGTAAATTGTAGGTTCCATTGAAGACAGTAATGGTAGTAATGATGAACACCATATTGCAACCTACTTGGTATCAAACGTTTGGGCATGGTGATAATGTTACACAATGGCAGCATGACTTTGCTTGTGCCCATCCGTAATTTCGTGGAAACCTGACGGTGGCATAAACAGTGACGATTATCCAAAGTAGACTTGGAACACCTGAGGCAGCATGGGTTGGAAACCATTAATACAAGACCCCGATTTTGTTATCGAGAACTTTCAAGTGGGACGAGATAATATCCGAAAGATTTAAAAGATGCGCAATATTATGGGATGGCATCAAAACCCCTAACTTCATTATTGCCACTGGAGGGTAGTCGGGTGTATAAGTTCGTCGGGTGCAGAAGTTCATGTAAAAGAACAAGACGGAAGACGAGCTGAACGTCAAATTACTTACTTGATAAAGAGGGAAAATTAAACGACAGGGAGACGCTTAGATCCAATAGGAGGTCCACCAGATCTGAACATTTGCTGGTGTGACATTAGGGCGGTATGGCAGTGCAGTGCCAGCACTTCACTGAACTGCTTCATTTTCTGGACAGTCACGTAACTACCATTGTTGTGGAGGTTGTTTGAGTGAGGTGTGCAATTCTGCGACAAAGGATTATCTGGGACTATGATTTTATTCTAAGTTTGCCAAACTGGACCTGGTTTTACCAATGCTGCCATAATATTTTAGTTATGCAACTATGTAGAGATTTCATTACCTTAAGTCGATATTAAAGTGAAATCGGCTGCGGCAGTCATGAGAATCGAAGATCGATACGTGGATTTGCGGAAGAAATCAGGTAGTGGTACTCCAAGTAAACATCTACATTTGGGTGGGCGGGGAATTTTATCGTCTGGAGCCTTGATGGGTTTCTGCATGTTTGTTGGTTCAGTGTGGTTTCATGCTCGTCGGACGAGACAATTTGGCAAATCATGCCCGCCCACCAGATTGACAAAATGAGCAACAATATAATGGTTACCTATGTAGGCATATATCATCTATTTCTCATCGTTGTACATAGTTGATTATTGTTGAATGCTGAGTCCAAATCCGAACTTTGTAAACCACTTTGGTGATAATTAATTTAAACGTTCCCTGTAATCCCCTTTGGCCGAACTGAGTTTCAGCTTCCCAGTAAACGTACATTCAATTTACTTAATCGCAGTTCGTTCTCATCTAGCATCGACAACCTCAGTTACTGCAACAACTACGGCTGACACACCCCAGGCTTCAGTAAATTGTAGGTTCCATTGAAGACAGTAATGGTAGTAATGATGAACACCATATTGCAACCTACTTGGTATCAAACGTTTGGGCATGGTGATAATGTTACACAATGGCAGCATGACTTTGCTTGTGCCCATCCGTAATTTCGTGGAAACCTGACGGTGGCATAAACAGTGACGATTATCCACAGTAGACTTGGAACACCTGAGGCAGCATGGGTTGGAAACCATTAATACAAGACCCCGATTTTGTTATCGAGAACTTTCAAGTGGGACGAGATAATATCCGAAAGATTTAAAAGATGCGCATTATTATGGGATGTCATCAAAACCCCTAACTTCATTATTGCCACTGGAGGGTAGTCGGGTGTATAAGTTCGTCGGGTGCAGAAGTTCATGTAAAAGAACAAGACGGAAGACGAGCTGAACGTCAAATTACTTACTTGATAAAGAGGGAAAATTAAACGACAGGGAAATTTCGTGATGACGGTGGCATAAACAGTGACGATTATCCACAGTAGACTTGGAACACCTGAGGCAGCATGGGTTGGAAACCATTAATACAAGACCCCGATTTTGTTATCGAGAACTTTCAAGTGGGACGAGATAATATCCGAAAGATTTAAAAGATGCGCAATATTATGGGATGGCATCAAAACCCCTAACTTCATTATTGCCACTGGAGGGTAGTCGGGTGTATAAGTTCGTCGGGTGCAGAAGTTCATGTAAAAGAACAAGACGGAAGACGAGCTGAACGTCAAATTACTTACTTGATAAAGAGGGAAAATTAAACGACAGGGAGACGCTTAGATCCAATAGGAGGTCCACCAGATCTGAACATTTGCTGGCTTGACATCAGGGCGGTATGGCAGTGCAGTGCCAGCACTTCACTGAACTGCTTCATTTTCTGGACAGTCACGTAACTACCATTGTTGTGGAGGTTGTTTGAGTGAGGTGTGCAATTCTGCGACAAAGGTTATCTGGGACTATGGTTTTATTCTACGTTTTCCAAAGTGGAGCTGGTTTTACTAATGCTGCCATAATATTTATTTATAGAACTATGTGTAGATTTCATTTCCTTAAGTCGATATTAAGGTGAAATCGGCTGCGGCAGTCATGTGAATCAAAGACCGATACGTAGATTTGCGGAAGAAATCAGGTAGTGATACTCCAACTAAACGTCTACATTTGGGTGGGCGGGGAATTTCGTCGTCTGGAGCCTTGATGGGCTTCTGCATGTTTGTTGGTTCAGTAAGGTTTTATGCTTGTCGGACAAGACAATTTGGCACATCATGTACAGTTTCTGAAATATTGAACTATGGCACGTTCACTTGTTCCATTTTGTCGTCTTAGAATAATTTCCTATGTGATGCAAATGAACTATATTCAGATTTTATGAGGACGATCATCGTGAGACATTTACCGTACTGGGTTTAATTAATGGATCGTATATCCATGAATAACCGCACGAATGAATGACAAAACGTGCGGTAACAAAATGGTTACCTCTACAGACCATATTTCCTCCGTTTCCTATCATTGCGCATGGTTGCTTTTATGATGGATGCTGAATACAAATCCGAACTTTGTACACCTCTGCTAGGGTAAGTGATTTGTGCGTACCCTATGATCCTCTTTGGCCAAGCTGAGGTTTAGCTCCGCATTCCCAAGACGCGGGAATATCAATTGTGCCAGGTTTACCTCGAGTGTTTAGTAACAAAATTTCGAATCTTGAACATGGTGTTTAGTGAGGGCAATTTTCATTTTGAGCAAAACAGAATTTCGTATCTTTATTCCCCTGTAGTGTGGATGTGACGATCACTAGACATGTGCGCATAGAAGAGCTAATAATTGAGGACAGTAAAACCGTATTCACCAGTTACCATTTATCTGTGACGATAGTTAACGAATGCCAACGTGCACCCCCAGACAGGCTTTTTTGCGAGTTACCGTCTCACTATTATTCCTAGTGATCTTATGCACTTTTAAACCCACAGTCTTCTATTCTCTCCAGAATTGTCAAGTTCTGAATTTTCACCGACAGTGTGTGTGAAACACCAAGTCCATTTTAATTTCATCCTAATTGGAACTTATGGTTACTCTCAAATTTTGGTGAAAAAATTTCCTGTAGCAGTGGAATTATGACCGGCTTGGATTTATATTATTCGATAGGGGACGTTGCGGCCTTTACGCGTATTCCAGAGTTTCTCTGCAGAACCTCACCCAAGACCTGCGTACTAACCACTCTGTCATTGCAGTTCCATACTTTCGTTTGAGTTGGATAACGACCACGGTCATATTATTCGTTGCCAGTGAGTAAGTGAGAAATATTGACTTACACCAGAATGTTAACTGTCGACTTCTCTTTAAAAACAACGACCGCAAGCAATAGTAGGGAAAATTCTGTAATCGAAAAACCAAAAAGACTGTTTTCAAAAAACCTGATGGTCTTCTCCGTATTTCTTGGAAGCTTTATTTCAAATACCGCATTCAAGTTTGCATTCGCTTCTCTTATTTCAAGGCGGTATATTTGAAGTAAGTGTAAACCCAGTACATGCAAAAAATGCAGTTGTCATAGGACAGAATAGTGAGTACACATATGGCATAAAATGCGTCCCGTTCAACAAAGGCCTAGCTGGGAACTTTATTACTGAATCGACAGTGCGGTTATGTAAAACGTGGTGCAACTGAAGGGAGAAACTCGTTTTCACACGGAATCTTCGTAAAAATTTGTCACACGTTGCTGTCTACTGTCGAATTTATTATGTGAAATGCTTGCGTACTGTGTTTAAAATGTTCCGAATTATTGTTACGTGAACTAGTCCCCGTCATTTGCTACGAGCTGCTATCAGTTTAATCATGGGTTTTTGTTTTTTGCCAAGATTCGAAGGTGTCCCGCACATTATACACCATCGAATGTAGATCGAATTCGCCCTTATTGGTTCCTACCAACTTATCGTTTTCAATGTATCTTTTGTGAAACTTTGATATTGGCTGGTGTGTATGCTTGCAATTAATTGATACTCCAAATTCGGTCGTTCCTATCCAGGCGCAAAGCTCGTTGTGCATGGACATTTATAGACTTCACAGTTGTACAACAATATTTATAAAATTGTTTACGTCGATCGAATTTATTTGTTTTAGAACAGTAGAATATTCGTGAGGATTCGCCCAAAGCCAGTTTCCAAATATTAGAAAACCCCTGATTCTCACGTTCAAAGCATTCGCACCAATTGACAAATGTTTTTTCGGATATTTGAAAACGCTTTTGATTTTTCAGTTGCATTGTACCCGCTTTTACAAACTTTCTGTTGCAAATTTTGAAACAATAGGAAGGTGTTTGGCGGACTTCTTTCAAGATCAGTTCAGGTCTTGTGGTCGCTTCACAGAAACCTTGTAATCAACGTAAGCCAGAAATCTTCCCAGGGCCGCCTGTGACGCAGAGAGTTTCCCGGTCGGTGAAAAACGCATTTGCTACTTGTGAATTTCTGCTCGATGCGGAGGAAACCAGACTCGAAATAAATGAAGGTGATTTGAAAAATATGTCACTGATGAGTGAATGAAAACCACCCAATATTTTCCAAAACGTTCAAGTTTATTACAAACTCCACCAGGGACGGTGGTCAAAGTTTTGTTCGTATTATACGCCGACAAAGGTTATTGTTAAAGAGCTATGAACGCAATGACAAACCTGCGAGAAGGGCCCGTTTACTCGACGAAGTTCGTGGTGCAATTCTCATCCGGCTGGGAACATTTTCACTCACTCCCCAAAATATGATTTTTTTAATTTTCCACTTTGTGATTGGGACTATTCACCATTAACATCCCTCAATACTGACCGCATGGAAATTCAGGCAATAGGGGATAGTTCGCCTGCTGAAACCGTCATTGTCAGTCGCCTGCGGAACAGTTTCTAAAATGGACAAGGTATGAGGATTTGTTACGGGTTTTGAATTATATCAGTACATTCGCTATCAGATTGGGATTATTGGGCATCGCAGATGGCTTATAAATGTTTCCACACTGTACGAGGAGACATCATCATTGCGTAGTTGGGTTCGTACTATTTCTTTGCGTGCGGGCCATTATATACCATTCGCAGACTGTTTTCTCCTGGCGTGAGTGGCTACTTGGGAATGAAAAATTTTTGTGAATTTATTATTATGTTTGTGATCACTGTAACGTTGCGGTCTGCCTCTCATTTTGTTGATTGGTCATTCTGAAGCATTCCATTTTCAATAACCTTTCTCTTGGTTTGCGTTGTGTTCTTGTTCGAGTGTTTGACTGCTTGCTTGCAACGCCATATTTCTCTACTGCAACGGTTATCGCTGCAGTGTTTTCCGGTCAATATAATGCTTTGGTTTGACCCCTCCTCCAATTCGATTGATGTGTCCGTATCATTAAAACATTTGTGCCCCTCTTATGCGTTTCTCGTTTGATCACGATCTGGCTCTCGCGTTCCCTTACTCCAAATGTATGTTAAACAAAATCACTTTTGATATGTTTGTTGAAGGATTTTTCACCCGAGCATCACGCTCTCATGAACGCGACTTTTCCTCCGTTGTAATGTGAGCAAGTGTGCGATCGCCGCTCCAGTCGCACTCGTTTCCTTTCTAATCTTTGTGTACTCAGATAAGGTGGAATTGGACGTGTTTTTCAGCGGCATAGTTTTATATATTCAGGTAAAAAATTTTTATCCTACCGCCTGGCGCTGTCCTTATATAGCATGCTATATATGGGATTGTTTTCTTTCATTGAAGAAAATTCCCATTTCGATAGCGATGATATTCACTGCGAACTGTTCGCCTTGCAATCGGCCGTTGTTTTTTGTTGCCACTGCCGTTTCAGCAGTGTTCTTGATGTGGTACATTCGCTTGCATTCTGTGCTGTTGCATCGGTTGTATTTGGTTTCTCGAGAAATCCCCGAATACAACTCCATTTTAAGTATTAATCCAGAGCATTAGCGTTGTCAACTAATATCCCGTGAATAGAGTCTGAGGAGGGCACATTAATAATTAATTGAAAAGGTAACTGCTTGTCTACTGGGCGCAACCAAACAAGATTATGAAACATGCCTAGCCGTTGCGTGACGTGTTCCAAAGGTGTTCAAGGGTTATTTCTCTAAAACTAGCCTTTATCCGAGGTTTGAGGAATTTGGCGCTCGCAACAATCAGAAAAAAATGCATGACCATGTCAAACTTTGAAATGCCGAACTAATTGGGTCTATCATCCTTTGGGCAGGCGCTCGTAGCTGAGATGGATTTGGCCTCCTCCTTGGGGCTTTTCGGACTTGTGCCCCTCAAAACAACACTTTAGATCAAAACCTCTAAAAGCGCGTCGCTTTCTCGGATACGTCAAATTATTCCCCAGCACTCAAGTGGTCAAGAAACGCTTGTAAAATTTACTGACCAAATTGGTTTGAAATGCCAAAAGTTCACGAGTGTAACAGATGCATATGGAGCCAATCAGGTAGACACAGTAAACCATAAGCTGAGACGAGTAAGTGATATTACCGGCAGAAAGGAAATACACCCGGTTGAAACTTTGTTTCCATTCTGCTTCACATTATCTTGAAATCATCAATCATCCCCTCAGATGCATCATTTTTTACGGATTCATTTTGGTGATTTGTTTTGGTGACAGAAGATCATACGATTAAGCATTAGGTTGTCCCCATCTTGGTAAAATATGTAAAATGTTTTGCTTGGTTGTTACACTGAAGACACCAAACCAGGTTAATTATTTGCTCCGGGAGACAACCAGCGCATTTCAACATGCGATAACAGCACGCCACCATTGAGTATCATTTCCAAATAATTACTTATCAGCGAATATGCCCTCAGGTGCTGAAAAATGACAAATATTGTTACGTGGTTAGATGTTTTCTATTTTTTCAGAAGTGGACGCTAATCAAAGCATGTATTTAATCTTAAATTCCGCGGGAAACAATCGTATCAAGAGGTAATGCTGATCGGAGTCTTTATGAGACAACTTATTATGCTTTTGTTGCTCGTGAAAAAATGCAAAATCTGCAGCGATATGGTGGTAGATTGACATTGAAATGCGATTATCAGGTGCTCAGGGTAAGGTGTTAAGCTTAAGAGTAAGGGTCTCTGGAACTGATTGTGATTCGCATTTATTATTTAATAGAGAAGCCTGATGAAGGACTAATAAAGATTGAAGCATTGTTGTACAACACACACAAATGAAAACTACATTGTGTTTCTCAGTGCCTATTTAATCGAAGATTTTATGAGGGCAACGATGCAAAACCAATATAAAGGCCTGATTGACATCAGATTTCTGAATGATTTGTAATATACGGACGTTTATACAATCTAAAATGGGTTGTAGCATGGTCTGTTCAAAAGCAAAATGCTTTGATTAGCAGTGAGGCTTCTGGCGCTGCCCGTATTTTATCATTAGTAACCGCAAAGAAAATCGCTTCCAGTGTAAAGTACAACCAACAATCGCTTGCAAATAATGTAAGAAAAATAAAATGTTTGCTTTTCCGCGAAGTCCGTCAATGTGTGGTGTGTCGATTGATATGAATAGCGCAGTAAATTTGGACTGCGGTTTGAATCGTGAGTGGAAAGGAAGGTGTGCAACAAATAAAAGAAGGGAATCTCAATGTAAATGGCGTGACCGTCCGGTTGAACATTCAAGGATCCAACGTAGCTCTTTTCTTGTTACCTGGAAATTGTCTAGGTGCATCTGGTCTATCGAATTTTTGCCTCACTGTAGATAACCCTTGAAGAACTAACTTAAACACATGGGTATTTGAACTCTGAAACCATGGCTTATATCTTCCACAGGTCATTCATGCAAGTTATTGCGCCGTATCGGAACAATGCAGACGTAGCCTGAATGAAATGATCTCTGCTATTCTGTAATCTGAGGTCAAGCATCAGAAAGTATAACGATGATATCATTTCTGGTCCTGTCCCACAATGAAGG
>NW_008752255.1:106259-140029 GCF_000715545.1 Opisthorchis viverrini | reverse complement strand
GTGAATTCCTGCACTGCACATCAAAGTGGCTCGTTCGCTATCGATTGTCCTCTTTCTTATGGCGCTTTCCTGTGGTTCACTAAAGAAAATGCTCAGTGAACGACACGGTCACTTACTTGCAGCCAAAATAGCACTTTGGCAACTTCCCAAATCGCTAGAATGAGATCCCGTTGTTGTTGAAGTGATAGCCCAAATGATCCAGCGGCACTTCAAGCCACCTCATAGCAGTCACCGCGGAGGAATTAAAAGCTCCGGATACGATCTATTTACAGATTTATAAATGCAAGTACATATGTTTAGCATCATAAGTAATGTGGATTGTATTTTATAAAACCCTTAGCTTGTGCCGGCCTAGGATTACCCAGACTTAAACGTGCGGACGGCAAATCCCTTCTTATTGCTGTGGGGTTAGATTCATTTGTCAGATTATGCGATAGCATATGTGGTCACTATAGGTGGTCAATTTGAGCAACGGATATACCAGATGTTGAAGACACGCGCGACAGTTGGCGGATACGTTTTGGCTGAAAAAGCTTGGTCATTTCAAACGCGCGATGTGCGCAAATGTTTGTGATGAGAGCAGTGATTCCCAGGAATGTTTATGACAATGTGTAATTAGATGGCTCTGAAGTGCGGTAAGGCACTCAAAAAGGTAGATAGTCTCCCAAAACGAATTTCCTAGTAACCAGTGTTGGACTATTCAAGAACAGAATAAGCGTTGCGGTGCAAGGGATCCCACCTGAACCGTGAACACTTTGATTATCTTTGTCACCCGTAACATTATCACAAACACTCGCGTGGTATTTCAACAGCAATGCTCAGGATTGTGTCGTAAGTTAACAAGCAACAGGAACACGTTAGAAGCCTTTCGTGAGCAGCCCGCGAGGCCGTTTTCAGTGCAAGTTAGGGATGAAAGCGGGATAATCGAGAAAACAGGAACCCACTATGATAAAAAGCGGTTTCAAAAGAAATCACGTCTCATCTGGGAAAGCAACCTATCCCGTGCCTGCGGTGTGTTAGTAGGGGAAGGCCTTGTCGGAGGAAACTGGCTCAAACAATGGGCGAAGTAATGACCGTCTTCGTCGCCGGTTACTGTAGTCCCGAAAAAGATATTATTCATGTATCACATAGTGTGATACCGCTTGTGGCGATTCCGTTCTGCTTCTGTTGTCAGTAAGAAAACGTGTTGACGAAAACAACTAGCGGTTTGAATTAGACTCAATATTCTGTCTATAATTGTAGGGCATAGACATGTTAGAGCAGCATCTTTGTTCAATTTATTCGAGCTAAATGGCAGGGTCTGTATCACGACCAAGACACACTTTCGCTCATGTATGGAGAAACAGTAATGCCAACTGTGTGAAGGAAGGATCTTTCTCTGTGATGGTTGTTATTCAAATCATGTTCTGAGCGACCGTTCTTTTTAGCCTGCCAGAGCTGGGCTAGTTTGCTACCTAATACTAAGTAAGCCGAAGCTACAATACAAATGTTGGCACCCGCGAGCATCGCGACCCGTTCGTCAGCGGTCGATTTCGAGCAATACATACACGGGGTTAAGACCACTTACGTATGGATTCGAAGGCATTTTAGGTTTAAGAGTTAACAAAGGTGATTCGACCAACAGGAAATTTCATTTGGATCAACAATTTCAACAAAGTCGCTACCAAAGATAGAGCTACGTTTCGGGTGAAATCCCGGCTGGTTTGTCCAAAAGCTGATAAAAATGTTGCCGTTAGCCTCCCAGTCAACATGCAGGGATGATTGACTGTTGCTGCAATCTTTATATAATATGTCGCAGCTTGCCGTCTGTTCTCTGGTTTAAAATTAACACTGCCCCGAATGTATTTGCCAGCTTTACGCTGACATGGATCATCAGGATCGGTTCAAATTGAAAGCGCTTCTTCGGCCTAATCGTCTATTTTTTATTGAATTCATTTGCGGGCAATGTAAGCCATATTTTGGGAGTTGACATATATTTAAGTGACTGTCTACCTTTATGTTGTAGAACGCGACTTCGCCTTTTCGTTAGTTTGGTTTGCGGCTGTATCACTTTTCTTGTTGTTTGACCCAGCCATCGAATGTGTCGTTCTAGATCACACGTGGTCTTGATATCTTGTAAACACGTGGCTTTGAGCCGGTGTGGACTATGATATCCGTTTGGATTTGGTAGTTGCTAAACCGGTCTATAGAAATCGGCATAATCCCTCGACTGGAAATTCTTAATGTTGTATGTTTTTTATATTTTATTTATAGTACCACATTTGCAGGCAAACCTCCATTTGAAATATCCGGCTTCTGGTGTTTTGAGCGTAACACGACGTGTTTCAACACATTGCTGAGAACGGTTTATAGTACGCACATCCAAAAGATTAAGCTGCATGCTCTGACGTTCACCGTTTTTAAAATTTGGGACGCCGGAACCAATGTGCACAATACAAGAGCCGGCAAGTTATTGGAAACATTGTCGAGCCCTGAAATTGTCAACTTTATGAACGATATTCCTGATAACATTGTTGATCGTGACGTTTGCATTGATCAGTCTCTTTTCTTGAGTCTGCATTCTCCCATCTGGCCATGTGAAACCGGTTTTGTTAGGTCCATCACAAGCACAAAGTGTTGTCATATGAGCCCACTGATAACGGAAACACGATATTCGGTGACTGTGAACGTGAGTTTGCATCCAGTGAATAGTATCAAGCAGTTCAAGTGAAATGGAATGCCCGAAGTCATCTACTTATCCGCCTAGAAAGCTGAAGACGCCGGGATTCGACCAGCAGCGTGTGAAGTAAACGGCAAGCATTCTGCTTAAAATGCCACCACGCCAGGGTTTAACCTACCAAAAATAAAAACTGATAAGTTCAGCGGGAAATAAATGAAAGTCTTAAAATGCATAAAATCGTTCGAAATGTGCGCCGCTGACCGTATCCTTGATGCGCACCCATCATTATTTCTGTTGGGGAAGCCAAAGAGAATAGTGAATAATTCGTGTTCCACCCTAGAAATAACACTCGAAACCATGGATATCTTTAGGATTCAAACCGGTAGGCCACGCGAAATTGCAGAGTCATTCATTAACAAACTACTAGTTGGAGGGCCCACTGTTGACGGAGACGTCGATGGCTTACGAAGGCTGAAAATGAGAATGCTGCACTGTGATCTCGCATTCGGAAAAATGCTTTACACTGCAAACTTGAACTCCTCAAACACTCAATAGTACAGCAAAACCTACATGGGCGTTTGCAACAAAGATGGACCCGATAACAGACAGATAATGCCAGATGATATACTGGGGTGTAGATCAGACCTGGAATTCGATCATTTACCATACTTCTTTGAAAAAGTGTATACGTTGCTTCAAGTCGCCACGGTGTAAACGCAAACACGAGAAGATATCATATTCAATTAGACAAAACGGGTAGGAACACCTACGTAGAATCGCACGCATCAAGGTTGTTGCTGTAACAACGAGTATAATTTGTACCCACTGTTCCATGTCTCATATTCTTACATGGTGTGGAGTATTCGGAACCATGAACTCAGACCAGGGAGCTGAGTAGATTGAGAGGCCTCAAATTGTACTTCAATTGCCTAGGACCTAACCATAGAACGTGTGACATGACGCTTCCGACATCACTCTACTAACTGCAGACTGGCGAAGCTACTTGGGATAGGAATAAAAGCAAGCCACTTTTAAGCACCATCGTTAAATGACCAGCTTACTAGAATGAATTACGGTGGTATGAGGAGCTGGTGCAATTACACGCGGAGTGTGAAGCGTGCAACAAATAACACAGCACACCTCCGTATAAGTATAAGCAGAGAACCGGTTTCCCTGTGGAAAAACATACGTGCACCTGAGCATACAATGCGATTACGACAATGGAATATTTCGTCACAGTGAAAAACCACAAATGGGATTGGTTCAAGGTTCTTCGGAGAACCCTGCTTGGCGCTAGCCAGCCGTTCAACAAATGACTGACCAGAAGGTTCCAAACAGCTGACCCATCAAAGCAACTATATTTCAATTGCATCCGATATAGGCAAAATGGATCAAACTCAATCGAACAAGCACAGTTTCCCACAACGTTCATCCCTATGGGCTGACCACCGAAAGGTGGCCAACAACACACCCGCAACCTTCACAGGTTTTAGCGGATTGAACCGAGTTGACAATTTTTGGCATGCTGGTTAACATTGTAAGTTTTCCGAAACTATTAGGTTTTAGGTAATGATTCATTAACTTATGCCTTGCCATCCGGTACCCATATGCCCAAGACTTTGTTGCAAACGGACGTCGGCCGGTAGACTTCCGGATGTGCTGCGGACGAGCGATAGTAGGACTAATGTAAGCACATCGATAATGTCGAATTATAACTCAGATAAGTAGGATGTTCTAGACAGATGAACATGAGCAAGAGATCTGAAAGAAAACTTTCACACTGCTTAACTGTGGGCAACTATATTAAAAGACACTTGTCAGAAGTGCAAAATAAAGTGTTTCAAGATGCTGGAAATCCAAACGACCGAATTAGGAATTTGTTTGACGAACATACGGGATAATCCATCGTGAGTTACATTTTGATATCCGCCGTTCACACAGTCATTTGAATAAGGTATCGCGCCGAGAAGCCCATGAATTTTATCAAAGCGTGTGCAAAGGGAAGATGGCATTTCCCTCTAGAATAGAGCACACGATATTGTTTGACGGAAACCTTCGCGAGACGTTAGTGAGCTCTGGTGTTGTATGCTTATATGCGGATCCCGCAAATATTTCGCGATAAGCGCAATAACTAAAGGCCGTCGAGTGTACTGTGAAGCAGCAGTTTGAAAACGCAACAGACAGTTGTAAAAGACACGAAAATCATTGCTGGTTTTGGTGCGCCATGGTGGTATTTTTTCGTAGTAATCTGATGAACTCGCGGTGTGAATGATGCTCTGGGTTCAAGCAACCGTGACAACTAAATCATTGAATACTTCGATGGTTTTCTTGTGCATAGATTGCGTGTTACAAAATCTAGGCTCAAACGTCTGTGCTTTGCAAGATTTCTATGATTTACCACTCTACCTAAAACGATCGGGCGCAGTCTGTGAACAAAATTAATGCACGCATCATAGACAAGATTACTTACTTTTAGTAAGTAGTTTGAATAAAATTGGTAAAAGTATCCATGTTTCAAGCGGAGAACTTCTAGTATAATCTTAGGTGGAACCAAAAATCCATTTATTCTGATTCCATGCAAAACAGATCACACCCGCAATTTATAGCATCAGGAAGTTAATTTTAATTTTCTGAATAGGTTCTGATGTTATCCAGAGACATACTTGTGCTAAGGGAGAGAAACTCAGCAAATAAGGGGCGCTCATTAAGTCGTTCCTGCCAAAGGAATGGTATCTCTAGGTAGTGAAGAGGATAATAGCCTGAAAATAAAGCTACACTGAAAGGAAGGTGGTTGCTTTGCGGATGTTATGGAAGAAACCGAATCGTATCAGCCAAACGAACGTATTATGATCAGTTATGAGTATGGCACATCATTATTCCATTTTCCATGTTCATATATTAAGAAGGCAGCCTATCATTATCTGATTAAAATAGCCAAGATGCAAACGAAATCACACTTTATCACCCGGGTCAACTAAGATCAAGTAACTCTTACGCGTTAACCAATTTGTGTTGCTGGGTGAGGTATCCACACGGACGGAATCCAGAGCATGAGCGCCAGGTCACTGTTTTCCGAAGTGGAATACACAATTTCCCACGACGTTTTTATGCACAAATCTCATGCATTGTCTCGCTCACAAAGTAACCTTCTAGAGGGTGGGTTGCGTATGTGGAGATCAATAAAATATCTGAAAATTGCTTACCCGCAAAAATAACGATGGTAGTCTGATTATATTGTTTTGAGCTGACAACGGTACTTCAAAAAATGAATTATTCCAACGGAGCTCGGTGCTGTGCTGTATTTCAAAGCTTGAATTTCCGGTAAATCGAGCGGTTGAAATCGGTGGCGATAGGCATGACTAATGTTTGGAATCGACCAAATTTTTGAGCGATAATAAGACTAAAGTTTACAGCAAAGTATGTCAAAATTGTTGGGTGAAGTTTATACCTAGTTTTGCTTCAGGATCTAGCAAAGAAAATTATTCCTCGTAACTGTAAGTCGCTTTTAACTGATCACTAAGTAATCTGCTAAACCATAGTCACTGAATGTCCTGAACGGTAACCAACGTTTGCCTCTCATTGTCCGGAATCCATCTCGTGCTCACTCATATGCATGTGGAGGCTTTTGGCACTGATGTTCCAACAGACAAGACAGCGGTTCGAAAATGCTCGAAGTCTGACTTGATCCAACAGGTGGGTAACCAGAAAATTACTCAATTACCAAAGGGTAACCAAAAAACCCATAAATTGTAAAGCGCCTTTTGAAGCATAAATCTCACTGAAGTTGCTACGGTTTTCAGCGTGAAATGTGTGGTCTTCCAATATGAGGACAGTGGCTCGTTATTTGGTCGCCAAATGTGCAATGTTTGGAAAAGAAATGAGCAAGAATTAGAAGTTTCGAACAAAGGGAACGGGTAATTATATAAACCATCCGAGGGTGAGTTTCGCTTTCAGAAACCTTGACTGAGGCCATTCAGTGAGCCCAAAGAGAAACGAAACCTTTTGTTAGCTGCTCAAGATAATTAAGCGACTTGCTAGTACTGTGGTCCGCTTTAACGACTCATTTCCTTAAAACGACGGATGATTAGTTGGTTCAAGGGATCGGGTCTTAAATATTGCAGGTCATACTTAAAGGGAAGGCTGAGCAAAATAAATTCGGGAGCATTATGGTCTGCAAAGTTTAGTGGGTGTGTGCAAGAAATCTGTGGACGGAGATTGGAAAAGGATTAGCAAAATGTAAGCTAACAAGTTGTCGAGGGGAAGGGAAGTGATATTCATTTTATTGATTGAAAGAGATTTATGAGATCTTGCAAGTCGTAGTTGCATTTAATTTAATTTGAGTAGTGAAAGCGTTAGAATGTTTTAAAATTGAGGGTACGAGGCAAAAACAACAGCGGTAAAGCAGATTTTGCGGGTGGTTTGACAACTTGAGGCAATGAAGTCCGAAACATGAGAATTAAGCAAAAACTCCGAGTCCAATTATTATAATTCCCATTCAGGCAGCAGGAGTCGACCTTAATGCTGAGTTTTGGCATATAGTTTAGATTGCAACGCTCGCCTTTGTTAGCGTTTCAGCTCAGGATAGAAATTGGGTACGTATGTTGCAGGTTGCGGCGGTTCTTCTAATCAAAATCAGGTCTAATTTGAAATGGGTCGAACGCCTTTATTGATCAATAAATTAATGCAAAATGAGGAACGTCCCGCCCGTAATATGGTGCTTAATTTTTCCGTGTAGAAACAAGGATATACCAAGATGGACCAACCAATCAATAAATCCTGGAAATTAGGGCTATGAAAATGATGAACACACGTCAATCAACGATTGAAATTTTGATTTGCGTCCACAAAATATGGAAATTTCAATAACATGTTAACGATAATTAAGCTAACACGCAACAAAAGGGTCAATTGGATGCGGAAAAAAATATCCATCGCTGTATCATAGGCGGTTGCTTGCACGCGCCTATCAATGGGCACAAAATTCACGCATAGAGGGCGCCACACTCGCCCTTTGGGATTCCACGTCACCTTATTTCGTCGTTCGTGTAAGATGTGCTAATGTGTTGTTGGGCTTTCGAAGTTTTATCACTGTTTTGCTGGATACCTTCTTGAATCACATGCCCCCTGGATTGTTAGCACTACCAAACTATCTGTGGCCGTCTCACGGGGCCCCTTTCCGGGGCTCCAAAGATATGCTGGTATTCATGATGCTAATTGTAAAGTTGCAGCTGAATTTATGCATATTATCTATACTGCTGCCTCTTTCTTGCTTTGCGGGTTCCCATACATAGTGGACATTTTACTAGCTGACTCTAGCAACTGCTTCTGGAGGGTAACAATTGTTGCGTTTATCGATAAAATGGTCCTACCATCAAACAATTGTACAAACACGATTTACAATCCTTTCAAATGACCTTCTTGTTGGAGGCATGCAAACTCCATCTGACTATTTTGGTAAAGTTCTATTTGATTGCGTCCTCAACAATAGCGAAATCCATCAGGCAGCTTTCTGCAAACATCATTAAAATAACAGAGGAAAATTAATGTGACAATATTGGTAAGCAGAAACATGATACTGACCATGGAGAATAGCAGGAAACAAGTGACAGAACAAGGTCAAAACGTTTAATCGCGTATTATGGTTTCCGAAATTTAAATGTATCTTGTCAGATATCAAGTTGAGGACATTGCTGATGAGCAGCTCACAGCCAATCTGTTCAGGGCTCAAATCGCCAGCTGAAAGGTTACGTTTCAAGGCTCATGTTTCCCGATGAATGTGAACCAGCTGTGCAGTGGTTCTCGGCTCTTCGGTCTAGATTGAACTCACTTACGGGAAAAGGAAATTGCAATGTCCTACCTATACTCACATCACCAACCATCCATAACTGGCTCCAGAAAAACATAAAATTGTGAAGGAGTAATGTGAATTTTTCTGTGCAAATCAACTGTGCTCCCTTGAGGTCACGTGATCCATCGAGCGTTAGCTTGTTGAGAAATATGGTTGTCGACTACTATTTTGACACCACTGATGCAATCCGTTGTTACTATCTCACTCCTGTTTTTGAATTTTTCTGGTGATCTTTGTGAATTCTTCAAACTCATGATCATGCTTGACGTCAATTTAACACAGAATACTAAATCCACCGTGCACATACATTTTTCCGCATATCGCATATGCATTCTACAGTCACAATAACGAAATACACGTACGTGTTTTTATAGCTGTTGTGCATTCGTAGAAAGGATCTTCTGGTGCCTCAATTCAAAGCTGAATGAGGGCCATCACCCAGGATTGATATAATGCGCTAACGTTTGGAATTTCAGATGACGCCGTAATGCTTTGTGATACAGACAAATAAAGAGAATTTTTAAACTTGTTTACAAAACACGGAGAGTGGAACAGTTTCAAGGTACGTGATATTTGAATGGCATGGGGAAATATTTCATTTGTGCATTGCGTGAAATGCAAATATGTTTAATAAATTGTCTTAGTTAAATTGTAAGCAGCCTGAACTTCAAAGCATTTCTTTAGTGCACACAAGTGTAAACTGGGAGCATTTTGATGAATATCCTTCAACGACCAACCAAGTGATCAAAAACGAAGAAACAATTGCATGTCCATGTGGACGAAACAAATTTGTATGTATATATTGCCGAATGCCACATCAGCCAAACCGTTGTATTTGCGTTGTTCGGGCAGTGCAAACTGCGGTTATTTCATGCGTTTGACGATGAAGTTGTTTACATACTGCAGCATTTTATTTCACAGTGAGGTATATAACACTTTGCTTTGGTTAACTGAGAGGACAAGGATTCTATGGCAGTCCGTCGAAATGCATTTGGGGGATTTGGCAGGAAACCAATCAAACGGATTTGGTCCTCCCATCTCGTATGCGTGACAACGTAGATTTCTTATTCGGGTTGCATGTGACAGTTCCTAGTCGTTATTGGCTGCGTACATTGGTTTTTGCGGCCTGATCCGTCGTGTGAAACAGTTTGATTAATTTTGGACAACTCCCCATTCCACTCTTGGTAGCTGACCCACTGCAAGAAAGACTTGGGTCGCTTTTGAGATCCGATGTAAATTAGCGATCGCAGATCTGCGTTCACCTGCCAAGCGGCCTCATTGATGATATTGTCATGAACGAACCGGCGGAATGTAACGTCCATAACTGCTCCCCATGAAACTTTCCCCAATAAATCACGTTTTCCTGCTCTTCAACAATAATCTGATGTTCCACAAGTGATTGCTCTGATTTCACTGGGCTCTCACATCACAACCTAGACAATGTTCGGAGATAAATAGTCCGTTTTGCAAGGCGATTGACGAAAGTGCAAAAATATGTCCGGCATATCTATTGATGTTTTGGCATTACAAGTGGAACTAGTCTGATGCATCCATGTCAGTTTGCCGCAAGACAGTTTTTCAATATTATTTCATGCATGGAAACGCAACCAATATTCAGGTTGAATCAGGAAGTCATATCTAAAGAGCTGCTCAAAATAGAAATTTGCTGGCTGGTTTCCCAATATTTGAGAAGTTGTGTTAGCCGTTTACCTCCGTAGTTGCCGGTAATTTTACAAGTTTTTAGAAATGAGGCTGGAAATTCCGTAAACTTATGTTCTCGCTGCCTGGTGAAGGTAATTGCTTTTTCATCAATGGGAGTCGTTATAATGTGTTTTACCTCAAAGCAAGGGAGGGTGTGTGTTCGAAAATCTAATGAAGGCTTTGTCAGATATAAACTGCGAAATGAAATCCAGATGTCGGTTCACTCTCGGGGAGTGTTTGTCCGGAGATGTCATCAACGCAATGAAAGTCTGGTTCGTATAAGTTCTAAATTTATTCCATCAAGGATGCGTCAGATACATATCTTTCGGAACACTCCGCCAAATTTGTTGGAGCGGAATCTAGCTTGTTGCAGTTTAAGAGAAAAAATGCACAGAGTTGGAGTGTTGTTGTCTACTGTTGAGTGACCGCACCAACTCTCTGTGTTTTGTCCGTTTCTAGTATGACGTGTCAATCACAATCGGTTGTGGCTTTAATGGAGCTGAAACCACTAATGGTTTTGTGAGCTATTTGAGCTCTCCGGTTAGTGGCACCAGGGTCTCTGAGCAACGAGGAAGGAAAAATGCCATAGTGCTTGACCCTAGAATCGACCAAGGCTCTTAGGAAATAGACCGCAAACGGCCTTGTTCTACCTGGCAGCGTTAGTGAATAGGATCGCTGAAGCAATCAATCTGGTTTGCTTCGAAAGCACTAGTCTGGAATAACCGTTATACCATATGTTTGAAACCTTCAAAGATAGCTGAGAATTGTAATTTGTGTTATTCAGTCGTTTTGTTTATCATTATTACGTCATCACTGTTAACTAAGACTTGACCTAAATCACGCCGCACCCGTTTCATAATGCGCTGTAATGTTTGAGTAACTCATCGCAGACCGAAGTGCGTGCGTGTAGATTTTATTAGGCCGAACAATGTTATAAACACTGCTTTGGGAATATTGCCGAAGGCAACTGGTGTATGCACCAACAAGGGCAGATTTGGAAAGACAGTTTTGTCCTGTACCTGAATTATTAATATTACCAATGAAAGCGCTGATGAATCATTAGAGTTTGTGTCGTCCAGTTAGTTCTACCGAACAAAAACACAAAACCCGTGGCCTGGGACTACTAGGCTCATATCCAGTGTCACAAATTGCGTAGGTGTGGTTGATGAACGGGAGGGATAAGAGAAGGGGATAGGTTATAAAAAGAATCTCAGAACATTGCGTACAGTGAAACTGTGGTAAATCACTGATGTCGCTGTTACGGAGTCGGGCACAAGGGTTCATTGGACGAGTCAAATGATGGCAAACCATGAGCTGGGACACGAACTTTATAATAAAATATTGAATTTGTAGAAAGCTCTGACAAACAGCAATGGTTCAGCAGATGGGAATGAACATGACTTGTGTGAATCTTGTAGCCCCATTCCCGTATGCGCGACAAGGTACTTTACAAAGTATCAAACTTGGGCTCTCCTTGGATACCGACAACCTTTCGGTTCAGTTGTACCCATAGCAGCTCATATGTTTTCGCGGGTTATGAGGCTGGATGTTCTTCATTCATTCCACCATTATATGGCATATGTAAGCAGATTAGATATAGATGTGGCACGTCATGCCTTTAGATTAAATGGAATTATCGCTTGTATTGAACAAGCAGGCAACATCCATACGACTGACAGAGTTTACCTCCACACGCTACTTTTGCTCGTTTATAAAAAAATCATAACAAATTATTGAAGTTGTGGGAAGCTCTGCCGAAAAGGAATGGTTAAATTCGAACGAAGGTTTCAGCAGATTGGAATGAACAAGCCGTGGATTAAGATGCGATCAGACGGATAATTTGTTCGTATTAGCGGCCAATGTGTTGAGTGATCGAGAGAATTTGGTTGACGGAATTCAGGGCATATTTCCGGGTGTCCTATCGGTTTGTTTTGGAAGTACAGTGGCAACATGGTGTTGGAGAAACTTTGGATTTAGTGCAGCTATGGTGATCCTCCTGACCATTGTACATTATCCACCACATAATTGGTGAGCTCGAATTTTATTTCTCTTCCTTAGATCACCTAGAACATCCTAGACTGTGGTTTGCTCAGGCAGAGGCAATCTTTGAGTACCGTCGCGTTAGATCACGGCAAACCAAGTATAGTTGCGTTGTTGCACATCTTTCACCTGAAGTTGCCGTCGAAATTGCTGACATTATCTACGAGAAACCCGATGTAAACTCATGCGATGTACTAAGAGATGCCTTGATTAAGAGAACAGCAGGCACCAATGAACAGAACCTCCGTGTTTTACTTGTCGGCATGGAACCAGGTGATCGTGCCCCCGCTCAACTACTCAGCTACAATGAAAGCAGGCGGTAAATGAGAGCATCCTCAAGGAGTTGTGGTCGCAAAACCTCCCTGGGGATATAAGGAAGGTCCTGTCGGTTGTCGACAAAGACTCAACGTTGCCAAAATTGGCCGAATTGGCTGACCAAGTGTTTTCATGCTACGATACTAAGCCCTCTCCTTCAGCGCAGTCAGTAGCCATGACGTCAAACACACAGACCGACGTTGAAACCCTGAAGCAACAAGTTTCAGAACTTCCTCTACAGATCTCCCGAATTTCCGCCAAACTAACTCACCGCTCTCGGTCAACTTCACGCTCTCATCCTACACGTTTACGTTCATTCTTCAATCGTGACGAGTCTACATGGATCTGCCGATACCATCGAAAGTTTGGCTCAAAGGCACGTAATTGTGTCAAACCCTGTAACTTCCATCGTCAACAGGGAAACGACAAAGCCAGACAGTAACGGCGATAACTGTCCTTCGCCCCAACGTAAGTCGCCTTTTTCACGTTATGGATAACCTGACCCACAAGCGTTTCTTAGTCGATACTGGTGCTAAAGTCAACGTCTTACCGTCTTCATCTAAGGAACGTCACTCAACTATGGCTCTTGCACTTCGTGCGGCAAACGGGTCTCGAATCCTCACTTATGGCCATCGTTCCATGACGCTTAACCTGGGTCTTAGACGGACGTTTCGTTGGGTATTTTCAATAGCCGATGTACGAACTGCTATCCTAGAGGGTGATTTTCTCACGCACTTTGGGCTTCTAGTAGACGTGAAAATTCGCAGACTGGTGGATCAAGCAACCAATTTGAGGATCACTGGAATCCAGTGCTGTTCAAAGCCTCCTGCAATCAAGGTCCTCACCCCCGATTTAGCTGACCCATATACTGACCTGATCAAGGAATACAAAGACTTATTCCAACCTTCAGCTTTTCCAACGCAGCTGCATCACGAGGTCACACACAAGATTCTCACCACCGAAAACCCTGTGTCATCGCATAGCACCAGACAAGCTGGCTACAGCCAAACGTGAGTTTGAGCATATGCTCGAGTTGGGCATTATACGTCTATCTAGTTTTTCTTGGGCATCAACACTTCACATGGTAGAGAAGAAGACCAGTGGCGATTGGCGTCCTTGTGGAGACCATCGGGCGCTTAACAAGGCCACCGTTCCAGACAAGTACCCTGTACCATACATACATGACTTTGCTTCGACCCTGGACGGGAAGACTTTTTTCTCGAAAATCAACCTTGTTCGTGCTTATAATCAGATACCAGTAGCCACTGACGAAATACTGAAAACGACAATTTTCACTCCTTTCGGCTTATTCGAATTCTTTCGAATGCCCTTTGGTTTACTCAGTGCTGCCCAGACCTTCCAACGTTTCATTGACCAAGTCTTACGTGGGTTAAATTTCGATTACGCCCACATAGATGTTGTTCTCATTGCCAGCAGTTCACACACTTAACAGATGCACCATTTGAAAGCCGTCTTTAAACGTTTTCGAAAACATGGTATCATTCTCCAAGTAGAGATATGTGAATTCGGTGAACCTTACCTCGAATTGCTTGGCCACATCATTGACCATAAAGTCATCAGACCGAAACCATCAAAAGTAAATACGTTGGCTGTCTACCCCCTCCCCAACTTCCGCAAGATAACTGCGGTGTTCTCTGGGTTTAATGAATTACTACCGTCGATTCGTCCCCGAGTGCGCTCAACTTGCTCAACCTCTCACCGATTTACTTCGAAAGGGTACTCGCAAGTTAGTTCTTAACGAACAAGCTCTCCTAGTATTCGACCGACTGAAATCCTGCTGGACTCACTCAACGTTCTTGCATTATATTCCATCCGATCCACACACCAAGTTGTACTTCGCCACAGATGCCTCGCAAGGAGCAGTCGGTGCAGTACTTCAGACAATGAAAGATGCAGAATTTCAACCTCTCATTCTTTTCAAAACGTATGCAGCACGCACAAACCCGTTACCGCACGTTTGCGCGAGAATTATTAGCTATATATCTGGCAATACGCCATTTTCGACATGCTTTGTAGTGTCGATATTTCTCAGTTTTGGCGGACCATAAACCAGTGATCTTCGCTCTCCAATGTACGTCCGATGGATAGTCTCCCCGGGAAAGTCGGCAGCTGGCATATATATCTCAATTTACGACTGACATCCGTTATATTGAAGATAAATCAAACGTAGATGCTGCTGCATCTTCACGTATGCAGATTGATTCTATAGGCTTTACGGAGTTTCTCTTATCTGAGCTGGCTCTACATCAAACGAGTGATACTGAACTTGTGCAGTCTCCTTTTCCGTCGCTAAAGTTACAATTTTGTATATCCAATTCAACCGAAAGTGACACGTGCGACGTCTCCACATGTTCTCCCAGACCATCTATACCTGCTTCGCTCCGTTGGGTGATTTTCAATCAGTTACATAATTTGTCGCATCCAGGTATCCGAGCTACTCGGAAGTTTATCAGCGATAGGTTCTTGTGGCCTAATATGAATAGGGACACCACTAAGTGGGCTCGTGAATGTATTGCGTGTCAAAAGAGCAAAGTCCATCGACATACTTTTACTCCTTTCGGTCATGTATCCAGTCCTGAGAGTCGGTTCAGCCATGTTCACATAGATCTTGTTGGCCCCATGGCCTCCATTACACAATTTTGCGTACGTTTTCACATGCATTGATCGTTTTTACACGCTGGCCTATTGCCGTGCCAATCAAAGCCACACACTCAGAAACCGTGGCTTAAGCTTTTCTCGAGTCATGGATTGCCCATCACGGAGTATCAACATCACTCACTCCAGTCTTCGCTCTTTCAAGGTCTTAGCCGTCTCCTTGGCTCGACGCACATCCACACTACCGCTTACCACCCGTGTGTTAACGGTTTAGTCGAGCGTTTCCATCGACAGTTGAAGGCAGCATTGATTTCTCACGGTAATCCTCAAAATTGTACAGAGCATCTCATTCTCGTACATTTAGGGATCCGATCTGTAGTGAAAGAATATTTAGGCTGTGCGACCGCCGATATGGTTTACGGCGGCCCTATCCGACTCCCTGCTGAGTTTGTTGCTGAGCAACAGGAAGCAGTAAGATTAAACCCAACAATGTATGTTAATCGTTTACGCTCCTTTGTGAGAAATATCGGAGCTCAACCAACGCGTTTACATTCTCGTGCATTACAAATCTCTCCAGTGCTAAAATATTGTGACTTCGTTTTCGTTAGGGTTGATCAGGTGAAGAAACCGTTACAGCCACCGTACGTCTGCCCATACCGCGTTATTTCGCGGCGACCTAAATATTTCGTCATCGACAAAGGAGGTGTTCAAGATACCGTCAGCGTCAATCGACTAAAACTAGCGCACGTTGATCCCACCGTATACTCTCCTATCAATCAATCACAACGCTTGTCTACGCCTCCGCTTAACACGAACGACATAGCAGCTCCAAAGCCGGTTAACTTACAGCCAGTTGTTCATACTCCTTCTGGCAGAAAAGTGACTTGGCCAGCGAAGCTGCACAATTACATATATTATTAGCGTTACTTGTCGAGCGTTTATTTTGTTTATGCAACGCTCTAGGGGGCAGTTCTATGGTGATCCCTCTGACCATTGTATATTAGTACTTTCTTTGTAACTTATCATTACTCACATTGTACCACTTTCTATCTCTCACTAAATCTCATCTTACTCCTCTTCTCTTCATAACGAATAACTGTTGTTTAAATGAAAGCAAAGAACTATGGATGCATACATACAATGCAAATTCCGCACTTCTCGAGAAGCGTGTTCCCTTCTTGCTGTGTCGAGTTACTTTGTCAGTGAATTAACGAGCGGTGATCGACCTTTCAGACTACGACGGGATAGTAAGTACCTAATAATATATTAAGGAAGATTCCAGGAAAGAGATCAATTTGGATTTATTATGGTGGCAATAACTAACTGTACCAACGAACTGTGAGTTGCATCATCTCGCCTATTTTTACTTACTTGATTTAACTACTTTGAACTGATATTTTTTAGCGTTATCCACTACACAGCCATGTAACGGACGCCAGATTTATGGCCAGTGCTTTGGCGTGTAAAGTTTTTTGAGCAGCGGGATTCTTTATAAGCTGGCCAAAAACAAAATACAACGAAGCCGATATAGGATCGCCGGTTTTTTGGACAGTCAAGTCTGAGGACGGGTGAAGATCATAGGCCAAGTCTGCAGGATAACAGTCTTCTAGTTGGTTCAAACCGGGTAGCTAGCTAGGCAAACACAACACGTCTTTGAACCAATGCAGCTTTTATTGATGGATGCATTTTTAATGAAAGTACTAGGAAACTTGCTACTCAACTGCTTTGCTACGGATAGACCAACTCCAATCCACCATATATATGGCCCCAAGACAACGATAGTTGAACAATTGAAGGCTTCCCGTTTCCAGTGCTCGAACAGACAAAGACGCACAGCCACACAACAAAACGGCACATAGTGTACCTTGATCCCTGAGGCCAGAGTCGTCTCAAGTAGGCAATCGCGACCCAAGCCGTGCAGATTCGCGCATCGATCGCGGCCTACTTATGACTGATGAAACCGTTAGAAAACGGAAAGCGCTTCACAACTTTCAATGTTTTCTGTTGGATTGCAGGTGGCGCGTTCAGCGACAGCTTATCCAGTAGGGTGATCTTAAAATTTTTTGGTACAACAGAAGGATAAAAAGAAAGGATGACTCTGGCAAGTTCATACAAGAAAACTTGCGTCTTCTTTTCAAAAATGTGAACCATATTGTCTGCATATACCACATCAACAAAGGTTCCGTCAGCGGCTATTCCTACACCGCGATTTCAGAGACATGAGAGTGTTCGACTCGATATCCCATGGAGCACGAAGTGGAACAGGAGTTTAAACACTGGACAGCCAAGACGGATACTGATTGTGTACGGAAGGGTTTGGCGAGCTCGCCGCATACACTCACCACTTCTGGACTCCTTAGTGTACTATGGTCACAAACATTCGGAGCTTCCCTTGGTGGGAGGGAATTTCCAAAAGGACAGACTGATCAACCCAGTCAAATGCGCTGTGACAATTAAGCACGGAAAGCACTATGGTTCAGTTACGCACAAGGCGCCTTGATGTAGCGTATATATTTAGTGAAAGTAATCACTACCAACCTGGAATCTCCCTTGCTGATATCTTGAGAGATCATAGGCATTCCCGAACCTCCGAAGTGGTTCCATTCTCACATGCAAGATTGTGCTTCACCTGTTGGTTGCAGATGAGTGTCATGGGGTCTTTATTTAAGAAGATCGTTCAATTCTGATGCTCGAGTGTTCCGAATACAGTTAGTTTTCGACCATCTTTGTCACAGATCACCTGAAAGAATCCTTCGGCATTCCTGGCATTCAGGGCTTTCACTACTTCTTTTGACATTTTTTGGTCACCATACTTCAGCGCGGGTTCAACTGCTCACTTCTACTTGGCGTATGATATTTATTCCCACAAGGTTATAAATGAAACCAGTTGAGGTATTTCTCCAAGCTTTAGGCAGTATGCAATTCCGAACCGTTGCGCACAGGTTACTAGATACGTTCGAAATCGGTTTGGACTTTCCATCGAGCAAATTTGTGAAACAATTTTTTTTTCGGTTTTCAATCCATTCACAAAGTACGCAAGATTGATTGTTGAATTTAGTTATTCTAACGATACATTTGAGAGATAACCCTTGTTGTTTTGCGAATACTTCCTATTTCGCATCCCGTCTTAAACATAACACCACTTTATACTGATTACTCTCCGCATTCACAACAGATGTGGACGAAAGAGTGCCCGTCGAACCTCAAACGCCGTATGCAGTCCACCTGCAAGGCTTAGCGGCACCTCCACTGCACGAATTTACAGGGCGACCAGATTAGCCGGTTGGCTAACTCTCCTGACCCGTTTGTCTGCGCCAGCTGGCTCTACGTTGCGGGTGCTATGCATACCGCAGCTAAGAGGAGTGCCCACAAAAACGATACTCACTCCCCACTGCAGACCGATGTGTGTTCAGCTTTGATCGGGATACTCTACGCGAAATCGGGCGTCTTTCTTGGGGACCAAAGTATCCAGACATAAAGAATGCAGCAACTTAGATGAAAGATGATAAGCAACTTTATTCGCTGAACGAATACTTCGTGTTATCCAGACCGGGTCCTCTGGCTGCAAAGAAAGTCATACAATGCACTTACGCGGTTCTAAAAATCATCACGGCTGTCTTGACACTCCAAGGAGGATGGTTACGACAGAAGGGAAGCAAGCGAGTTCTGTAGCTTCTAGTCATTCTTGCTTCCCCATCTGTCGTACAGAAGATCGTAAAGCGGGCTTGCAGCATTCAAAAAGTTCAAATATTGCTGCACGTGTTCGATTCTCTCCTTCTCGTTGTGCTCTACCGTAGCCGCTTGGGTCCTCCTGAAGATGAACAGTTCTTAATACGATCCCTTGAGCAAATCTCCTCCAACTACCAATTCGCTCATCTCCTGCAGGTAGTTTAATTCAACGCTCCATAGGCTTCCTTCCTAGAGCTCCAGCGCGTTGAATCGAGCGGGCTTTTTGCAGCGGCACTAATAGAAGGCGTTCAACGGAGCACTTGGACATGATATGTCGTTGCACGCTCCAGACACCGCGCCGGTCAAATACGATCCCCCTGGATTTGGTCATCACCATCAAATGACAGTTCGTTGATCATCTGATATTGGGCCAGAAATCTCGAACCTGAAACGTCGTTTCGAGACTTCTGCCGTGCAGACATCTCAGGAATACGCATCCTCTTTGAACAAGTCACACTGGGACCAGTTCCAGTGGAATAACTGTACACGACCATTGTATAGAACTTTTACGAGGATGGCGCCATGTTCATCCCAAAAGCAGGCACGTACTCAAATGAACCGCAGGCTGTCAAAAAGGATTCGGCAACCTCTGGAATAAGGGTCTCAACTTGGTTTCAAAAATTTAATTTCAGGGGATACAGAAGATGAACTGGCGTTTCGTAAAATATGGAAAGGATGTGAATCAGAAACCCGCAAATGGAACATCCGAAAACAAGCCACCATTTAAGACCTCGCTCGGAAAAAACGTACTGTTCAGATGTATGACACATTCCCGCAGATGCAAGCCATCCGCGTTCTCCTTGAGGGGCAGAAACGGAAAACCGACGAGCGACCCAACACTGGTATCTGAGTTTTACATAGAGCACTATGCGTGTCTATGCTCGACCCCACCATTCTCGTCACATTCACTCTTGCCAAGGCGTAATTACGAACAGCCTCCAACCGGCTTGGTCTTCTCGGCGGTGGACATGCGACAACTCTTGCAAACGTTCAACCCATTCTGCGCGCTGGGGCACGACGGGGTCCGTCCAAGGATCCTGAGGGGAACGTCAACCATACTGGAGAATCGTTTGCACCTGGTGCTTCGTCAGTCGCCTGACGAAGACCGCCCTCCATTTGTTTGGAATGAAGCAATTGTCACGCCATTCTAAAAAACTGGTGACCGACTGTCGTCTGGCAGTTACAGGCGCATAAACCTCACAAGCGTGCCGTACAAGGTGATGCAAAGCATTCTGAAGCGAGTTATGCTAGATTCCCTTACTTCTAGCAAACTGATAATCCTCACCCAGCAAACTAACGGCGGTGCATGGTAAGAAGATTTTCAAGCTCAGAGTGCATACAACCATCAGACACTTTTTCATCTCATTTTGGGTAGTAGTTGCGTGGAATGGCCCCACCCAAAGGTTGTCCACGCTCTTTCTAGACCCTGGTTCAAAGCAATACTACAACTCGACACGGATTTCTCCCAAACCGCTCCTGCGTGACAAACATGCTCGTGTTTATGGAAAGCTTAACCTACGCAAAGGACTAAGAACTCATATCGGATGCCACATTTGTCGATTTCCCTTGAGCGTTTGACAGGATCCCAGACTTTCCGCTGCTCCACAAACCCAAGTCTCAAGGGAATCAAGCTAAAATTCCTCGATGAATCAAGGCACTCCAAACAGGCAGATCATTTCGAGTAGGAAAAGGTTCGACCTACTCTTCTCCAGCACCGGTCCCAGTTGGAGTTCATCAAGGCTCCTTCCTGGGACCAGTGCTGATTCTGATCTACATCAACGACCTCCCATGTGTTCTTACAAGTCCATACCTCCGTTTTGCGGACGAACTGAAATGGTTACTTTCCAATGCCTGTATCCTCAAAATGGATGAAGAGGGTGCAAACGAGTGGTCTGTGGACTGACACCTACCTCGGAATGACGGAAAGTGACTTCTTATGTCACTAGGAGGAGAATCTGCAAGTGACTTTGTTATGAATGGTGACAAAGGCCAGAAAAACTCATGAAGAAAGATGCAATAAAGGAATTGAGCATCTGGGTCTGTAGCGGGCATTTCCATGTCCCCTCAACCGGGTTCACCTAATTTGTCTAGTACATGCATATTTACTAGATCCCACGGCTGACCTGCTATACAAGTCAGTTCCTGTCTAGTACGCATCGGAACGATTCATGTTTTATCGTCGAACGTCCTGTATAAGGACAGAACACAGAACACACAGAACCACAAGCACACAAATCACGTGACAAACGCCGTTCCGACCGTAACTTTGACCGACCACAAGGCAGCTCCTGTCTAGTACGCATCGAAACGATCCATGTTTCATACACACGTCAAAATCTCCTATATAAGGGCAGAACACAATCAAACACACACACCCACACGCACCACTCGCGCGTCAGAACACAGACCGGCTCGACCCAACAACAACCGCGGACAACATGGAACGTGTAGCAATGAATCTGCCAAAAGAAACACGATTACCTGCGCCCAAACCAACTCGGTGGAACTATTGCAACTTCCACTCAGAAGGATAAGTCCTTGATTTGTACATTCCCATTTTGGTATCGTATTCGACTCGATTAAGGTGTTATAACCTCACGCCCTTAAACAACTTTTATTAGTGTCGCTTTCTAACCTTCTGACTTATCAAGTGGCTTTTGTTGTTAACAACAGAAACCACTAATAAGTATCCTCAAAAGTGTCCTTTTGGCTGCAACATGCAAATTCCGCCCAAAATGTGTTTGCTGTTCTGCGAATGATCCGACGCCCCTTATTCCCTATTCCTCGCGTGGAGTATTGAACATTATAAGGTATACGTCAGACCACTGCTCGAACACGGCAATTAAGTTGTCTACCCAGGACCCGCGAAAGATGTCATCAACCAGCCTCTACGAGAATGGCTGCCGCCTCACATTCGTGGACTACGAAACGAGTCTCTCGATACTTGATCTCCTTCTCCCGGAGTAACGTCGCCTCTAGGGGGACCTATTGCTTTTTTATGCCGTTTTTGAAGAAAGCTTCCAAAACAGATTTTTCACCGTTGATCCAGAAAACACGTGGCTCGGACATAATCAGAAGATTTTCAAGCTCATAGGGCAGTTATTCGTTAGACAAAATTGTTTTCTCATTTCGGTAGTAACTCCGTGAAATGTCCTTCATCCTACGGTTGTCCACGTTCCTTCCAGATCCCAGTCCAAGGTAATAATTAACATTTATTTGTGCCAATCCTCGCACTGGCATGCATACCGCCCCACCCTAAGAACACAAATAGCAGTGCCACACTTTATTTACTTATGCCTTTCAGGTGAACGACAGCCGCTGACCCACAAGTAAAAAACCGAGCTAAGAAACCAGCCAAAGACGTCGATCCTGAGTGTCAATCAAGCGTTTGGGTGCGCGCAGTGGTGCGCTGTCACACTCCAAATCTCCAGCACCAATATCATGCTGCACAAGTAACAGACAGCGGTGTTCAAACGAAGGTCACAACGACAGGCACAAAGCAAAGTCTGAAATCACGCTGAACCCAAAGAGCAGATGGTTGTCGTTGTACATCATGAAAATAAGGTTGATAAATTATTTTGACAGTATTGGTGGGGACAAAGATGATACTGAGGATGAAAAGTAGCAGCTAACAAGTGATACAACCAGATCAACAAGTTTGGGCGCGTAATGTGTATTCCGAAATTGAAATGTGTCTTGTCTCAAAGCAATTTGAAGACATTGCTGATGAGCAGGTCGCAGCCAATTTGTTGAGTGTTCAAATCATTGGTTGAAAGGTTGTAGTTTCGAGGCTAGTGTTTCATCATAAGCGTAAACCACCTGTGCAGTTGTTCTCTCCTCTTTCTGTCTAGATTGACTAACATAAAATACAAAATTTCTGCAAAGTCTCAAATCTCCTCGTACCAACAACCATGTATATGTGTGGTTCAGTGGAATAGTCAATTTTACGTGGTGGATGAGACCTAGATCATCGAACTCGTCGCTCGCGGAGCCAGTCAAAACCTGTGACCGCGTTATGTGAATTTTTCTGTGCAATTTAAACGTGTTATTTTCTAGGTCACGTGACTCACCAAGGGCATTCTTGTTGAGAAATATGGTTGTCGACTACTATTTTGATACCACTGATGCAATCCGTTGTTACTATCTCACTCCTGTTTTTGAATTTTTCTGGTGATCTTTGTGAATTCTTCAAACTCATGATCATGCTTGACGTCAATTTAACACAGAATACTAAATCCACCGTGCACATACATTTTTCCGCATATCGCATATGCATTCTACAGTCACAATAACGAAATACACGTACGTGTTTTTATAGCTGTTGTGCATTCGTAGAAAGGATCTTCTGGTGCCTCAATTCAAAGCTGAATGAGGGCCACCATTCAGGATTGATATAATGCGCTAACGTTTGGAATTTCAGATGACGCCGTAATGCTTTGTGATACAGACAAATAAAGAGAATTTTTAAACTTGTTTACAAAACACGGAGAGTGGAACAGTTTCAAGGTACGTGATATTTGAATGGCATGGGGAAATATTTCATTTGTGCATTGGCGTGAAATGAAATATGTTTAATAAATTGTCTTAGTTAAATTGTAAGCAGCCTGAACTTCAAAGCATTTCTTTAGTGCACACAAGTGTAAACCGGNTCCTGTCTAGTACGCATCGGAACGATTCATGTTTTATACAAACGTCGAACGTTCCTGTATAAGGACAGAACACAGAACACACAGAACCACAAGCACACAAATCACGTGACAAACGCCGTTCCGACCGTAACTTTGACCGACCACAAGGCAGCTCCTGTCTAGTACGCATCGAAACGATCCATGTTTCATACACACGTCAAAATCTCCTATATAAGGGCAGAACACAATCAAACACACACACCCACACGCACCACTCGCGCGTCAGAACACAGACCGGGTCGACCCAACAACAACCGCGGACAACATGGAACGTGTAGCAATGAATCTGCCAAAAGAAACACGATTACCTGCGCCCAAACCAACTCGGTGGAACTATTGCAACTTCCACTCAGAAGGATAAGTCCTTGATTTGTACATTCCCATTTTGGTATCGTATTCGACTCGATTAAGGTGTTATAACCTCACGCCCTTAAACAACTTTTATTAGTGTCGCTTTCTAACCTTCTGACTTATCAAGTGGCTTTTGTTGTTAACAACAGAAACCACTAATAAGTATCCTCAAAAGTGTCCTTTTGGCTGCAACATGCAAATTCCGCCCAAAATGTGTTTGCTGTTCTGCGAATGATCCGACGCCCCTTATTCCCTATTCCTCGCGTGGAGTATTGAACATTATAAGGTATACGTCAGACCACTGCTCGAACACGGCAATTAAGTTGTCTACTCAGGACCCGCGAAAGATGTCATCAACCAGCCTCTACGAGAATGGCTGCCGCCTCACATTCGTGGACCACGAAACGAGTCTCTCGATACTTGATCTCCTTCTCCCGGAGTAACGTCGCCTCTAGGGGGACCTATTGCTTTTTTATGCCGTTTTTGAAGAAAGCTTCCAAAACAGATTTTTCACCGTTGATCCAGAAAACACGTGGCTCGGACATAATCAGAAGATTTTCAAGCTCATAGGGCAGTTATTCGTTAGACAAAATTGTTTTCTCATTTCGGTAGTAACTCCGTGAAATGTCCTTCATCCTACGGTTGTCCACGTTCCTTCCAGATCCCAGTCCAAGGTAATAATTAACATTTATTTGTGCCAATCCTCGCACTGGCATGCATACCGCCCCACCCTAAGAACACAAATAGCAGTGCCACACTTTATTTACTTATACCTTTCAGGTGAACGACAGCCGCTGACCCACAAGTAAAAAACCGAGCTAAGAAACCAGCCAAAGACGTCGATCCTGAGTGTCAATCAAGCGTTTGGGTGCGCGCAGTGGTGCGCTGTCACACTCCAAATCTCCAGCACCAATATCATGCTGCACAAGTAACAGACAGCGGTGTTCAAACGAAGGTCACAACGACAGGCACAAAGCAAAGTCTGAAATCACGCTGAACCCAAAGAGCAGATGGTTGTCGTTGTACATCATGAAAATAAGGTTGATAAATTATTTTGACAGTATTGGTGGGGACAAAGATGATACTGAGGATGAAAAGTAGCAGCTAACAAGTGATACAACCAGATCAACAAGTTTGGGCGCGTAATGTGTATTCCGAAATTGAAATGTGTCTTGTCTCAAAGCAATTTGAAGACATTGCTGATGAGCAGGTCGCAGCCAATTTGTTGAGTGTTCAAATCATTGGTTGAAAGGTTGTAGTTTCGAGGCTAGTGTTTCATCATAAGCGTAAACCACCTGTGCAGTTGTTCTCTCCTCTTTCTGTCTAGATTGACTAACATAAAATACAAAATTTCTGCAAAGTCTCAAATCTCCTCGTACCAACAACCATGTATATGTGTGGTTCAGTGGAATAGTCAATTTTACGTGGTGGATGAGACCTAGATCATCGAACTCGTCGCTCGCGGAGCCAGTCAAAACCTGTGACCGCGTTATGTGAATTTTTCTGTGCAATTTAAACGTGTTATTTTCTAGGTCACGTGACTCACCAAGGGCATTCTTGTTGAGAAATATGGTTGTCGACTACTATTTTGATACCACTGATGCAATCCGTTGTTACTATCTCACTCCTGTTTTTGAATTTTTCTGGTGATCTTTGTGAATTCTTCAAACTCATGATCATGCTTGACGTCAATTTAACACAGAATACTAAATCCACCGTGCACATACATTTTTCCGCATATCGCATATGCATTCTACAGTCACAATAACGAAATACACGTACGTGTTTTTATAGCTGTTGTGCATTCGTAGAAAGGATCTTCTGGTGCCTCAATTCAAAGCTGAATGAGGGCCACCATTCAGGATTGATATAATGCGCTAACGTTTGGAATTTCAGATGACGCCGTAATGCTTTGTGATACAGACAAATAAAGAGAATTTTTAAACTTGTTTACAAAACACGGAGAGTGGAACAGTTTCAAGGTACGTGATATTTGAATGGCATGGGGAAATATTTCATTTGTGCATTGCGTGAAATGCAAATATGTTTAATAAATTGTCTTAGTTAAATTGTAAGCAGCCTGAACTTCAAAGCATTTCTTTAGTGCACACAAGTGTAAACTGGGAGCATTTTGATGAATATCCTTCAACGACCAACCAAGTGATCAAAAACGAAGAAACAATTGCATGTCCATGTGGACGAAACAAATTTGTATGTATATGTTTCCGAATGCCATATCAGCAGGTTACGGGCGTTCAACGAATCTGTCTTTTAGATTCTTACTGACAAATATCTATGGATATAGCCGCCGCATGCGTTATTAGGCTGCTTGTGGGATAATCACAATGTGGCGTCACACTGAAGTAGAACAGGCAAAGCATTATTTAACGCATCTGTGTTCCAGGACGTGTTGACGGATGAATCTCCGGTAGTGAGATTGAGAGAATGCCGGCGCAGTCTGTGCATTTTGTAGCTGTATGACCGTTTTAGGAGTTGCCAGTTTGTTCTGTGCTGAAGCAGTTATTTCGGAAAATTTCGAAGCACCTCGGTCAGTTCCTTGGGAATTGATCTACTGTAGCTGACTGTTATCTCAGCAGACTGACCTCTTGAATCCTAGACGACAGTTGGACAAACCGTTGTATTTGCGTTGTTCGGGCAGTGCAAACTGCAGTTATTTCTCGCGTTTGGCGACACAATTATTTACATACAGCAGCATTTTATTTCACAGTGAGGTGTGTAACAATTTGCTACGGTTAACTGTGATGAACATGACTGATACTCCATTCGTTGCTCTTTCCATTATTCTCGTGCTTTAATATTCCATAAGCTGTATGTATTCGCCCATTCGAATACGTTCGTGCTGTTTGTTACGCTTCGCTGAATTCTGGATTTCTAGTTCGTCTGGTTATAGCGATATAGGTATGAAACTTAATTCCCACATTTTGGCGTCGCGATTGGAACGATTCATCGTGCCTGCCGAAATGGAACCACTAGATGTTATTTCAACTGCACGTGACGTAGAGGATTGTTTGGAAAGGGTCGACAAAATCTGATACGGGTGATAACAAACTCACTCATAATTCCTACATTTCGTTTGGAAGGAGGCGTATACTTTGATCAAACTTTTATTATGTCCTGAATCTCCAATCGATATTTCTTACACTGCATTGAAGAAAAAAGTTCTTCATCACTTCAAACCGATTAACTTCGTAGCAGCCGAAAGAGCTAGGTTCAATATGTTGACCGGCTCGCATTCTCAGTCGGTTTGTGATTTCGTGTTACAGCTGCAGACACAGGCAGCCAAATGTGACTATGGTGCCCAACTGAAAGACCGTGATAGACACGCTGCTGTCATTCAGCCGCCTGAAGTACAGCAGAAGCTGCTACTCTGTCCGGATCAGAAACTTAAAACTATTCGGAAAATATGTGAGCGATATGAAGATGCGAAGCAAGTAGCGAAAGCTGAGGGAGCAGTGTTGTCAAAATTTTTTAAAAGAAATAATTCAAGGATGCGGACGAACAACAAATTCAAACCTCGAACAGATTCTCGTGCCTCAAATCCATCAACACGTCACTTCACAGATCGTAACCCCAATCCAATGGCTCAAAAACTTGAGAAATGCGAGTCTTGTGGACGAAACCATTCCAGATATTCATGCCCCCACATACGAGCGAAGTGTTTTATCTGCGGTAAAACAAGACACATTCAACTTGTCTGTATGTCCAAGAAAGTGTGTCACGCACGAAACTGTATTCTCACCTTAACGTAGAGGGCAGGGAGTCTATAGTAATTAGATAAATCGTACTTCGTTTGACGTGATAGGTAACCACTTCAACGGATTTGTGGCCCCGATCTCGTGACAACGTAATTATGAAAGTAATAAACAAGAGCTCGCCATGGATATAGACAGTCTCTTGGTTCAAATGTACTCATAGCAGCTCATTTGTTTCCGTGGTTTATGGAGCGGTATGTTGTGCACTCATTCCACCATTATGAGGTATATGTAAGCAGATTATATATGGATGTGGTATATCATGCCTTTCGATCAAATGGATTTATCGTTCGTATTGAACAAGCAGGCACCATCCATGAGGCTGACAAAGCTCACATTCATACGCTCCTTTTGCCCGATTACAATAATTTCGCGATTATCTTACTCGGGTTGCATTTGGCAGTTTCTAGTCGTTACTTGCAGTAGACATTGATTTTTGCAGCCTGATTCGATGGGTTAAATAGTTTAGTTAGTTTTGGACAACTACCTTTTCCACTCTTGGTAGCTGACCCATTGCAAGAAAGGCTTGCGTCGATTCTAAAATTCGATGTAAATTAGCGATCGCAGATCTGCGTTCATCTGCTAATGGGCCCATTTGATGATATCGTTATGAACGAACCGGCGGAATATGACGTCCAAAACTGCTCCCGATGAAACTTTCATCAATAATTCAGCTTTTCCTGCTCTTCAACGTTAATCCGATGTTCCACCGGTGTTTGCTCTGATTTCACTGGGTTTTCACATCACAAATTAGACAATGTTTAGAGATAAATAGTTCGTTTTGCAAGGAAATTGACGAAAGTGCGAATTTTATCTCTATTGTCAAATCGGTTGGCTTATCTACAGCATTTTTTGAAGTTCTTGTATTAATTGAACGACTACATTTAGCGTTGTTTGTCGATATTATTTTTCGAAGTTAGAGTTTTGTGAGTTTATTAGGATTGCTTTTATCAGAGATGATCACAGAATCCGTCCATAAATTCATTTTTGATATGCCAGTGGAATTGAGTTCAGGCTTCAAATACATGTAGGTTTCCTGAATGATAACAGAAAATCAGGATAACACACAAAAGCGGCAAAACAAACGGAGTGACTTTTAGTTTGTTTCTGGTGGTTTTAGTTAATGGTCGTTTATTGGAGCTGGTTGGCGAATAGGTAGTTCAGAGTTAAGACTTGGTGTGTCTTAAACCTAGGGAGTTCATCCAATCAGTATATCGGATGAAAGGTGGCACACTTGGGTCGTGCAGGCTTTTGGAAGGCAAGAATCTCGTATTTCAGTGCACACTGCTATATTGATCGGAGCCGATAAATAGTTGGTAAAACTTTCATGGTCAGTTCTACTGCTTCAAAAACAGTTCAACGGCTTCAACAGTTTAAACTGTGTGTGAAGTGCATGGAAAAGAAATCCTTGTGGAGGATTCATTTGTTCACGCTGGTGGTATTACATTTGCGGGTGCTCAGATGAAATGAAGATCACAGGATATTTAGAACAAAATTTTAAAATCGGTCATCTTGGCATACTGGGGCTCAGTTTTGGCGGACTGTCCCGTTTTCGCAAGATAAACCAATGGGCGAAGCTAAGTTGAATCAATTTCAAATTAAACGGGAACATAAACGATATGAGTGATAAGGATGCAAGTCACTCGCAAGCTAAAACAACATTAGTTTGATCTATGGATCGTTTCATTCATTCTGCTAATCTCCTGAACCACGTGCTGACGCTACGCGTGTACCGATCAGTAAGATAATAAAAAATTTTGATTGCGTAACAAAAATTGGTGACAAATAGTAACACTGTTCTGTTTAATGGTTAGCTCCTATGTGGTCAACAAATATACTGTGCATGTCACCGAAGAATGTGACGACAGGGGAAACATATAAATACCTCAGAAAATGCCGCATACAGTTAATTTGAATAACCCATGGCAAAGAACTTATTGGTTGTTTTACTCTTCGTTTTCGGATACTCAGGTGAGACAATTTGGTCAAGTAGGACGCATGCAATCCATGTTGAATGTGCTCGCACAAGCTTCTGTTATCACTATAATTTTAATTCGAAACAATCCTGAGGGTATCGATACGTTGCTAGCAGTACTCTTATAGCACAACATTTTCACATCAGCATTGATAGACGCAGATCACTGTGTGCAAGAGGATAAATATCGTGATCGCATATAGTAGAGAATGTGATCAATTGTTACTCTGATTATTAGGTGTACCATTTATCATTTCAACACACAGCTGACGCGGCAACTCAAGATCAGATAAGTAAGCGTATATACGGTTTTTTCTGGTTATGGCTAGCAAAGAAACACTTGAGTGTGTGAGAACGAGAGCTGACTCGCGGTTGATGGACGTACTGCGATGGCGTAGCATTCGTGTTTGCAAAACAATTGACGTTGGGTTCCTGGATCGGCCGACGTGACTTCTAGTTTTTGCGGCGGATAGTTAGTAATCGCAGTTGCAAAATATATTCAAAATTTTAAATCAAGCCGTTGTAATGCATCTTAAATTTACTAAGTGTAAAACAGTTAACATAAAGAGAGAAAAATATCACGCAGGTATTGACGAAAACTTTGTGTTTTCCGGAAACGTTTTTGATGAAATTATTACTGAATCATACACATTTAATAAACCTGATGGAAACTGTTTACTTAATATTTTGTGCATACACGGTCAGACTAACTTAATCAATCGGAAGGAAAAACTGAAATTCCCGGCCAGTTACCTACTGTTTTGAAAAAAATATAGGCCATTTGTTTACCTAGATTGTGCACAATATTTCGTTTGTCACCAAAAAACTTTGATTTCTTAAATGCTGTTTTGTATTATGGCCAATAATAGATAAACTTTTGTGAAGCTAACATGATCTTGTCATCCAAAAATGAGGGGAACCAACGGTATTCCATTGTTATATTGTTTTCTGTTTTTCTTCCATAAAACGAACCAAGACGCTAAGTGTGCTATGTTCGAAAGCCCTCCATAGTTAGGCGGATGCTTTTAAAAACAAAGCATGGGCAAAATCCAGTAACAGCATATTATGGTTTTGCAGAAAGTTTCAATTATAAAAGCTGCTGCTCTGATCAAAATCAGCATACGGTTTGCCAGTAAGGGCCTAGGATTAAAAGGATTTGTGAAAATGTGATTGTCAATCTCGTAAATCTACCTGGAAGTTTGTGGCCAAAAGAATTTGGACGCAAACGTGAGTAGAAATACGTTTACATATAACCACTCATTTACCACATTTTTACCGGATTACACTACAAAAGGAACTGAAAACAAAATAAGCCTAAAGGGTTATTTTTGGCAAAGCTCTCGGCACATATGTTTGTTATGAATGCTCTTGGCCACTAGAAACTCATTGTGATTTCTTTAAATTTGTGGTCTCATATTCAGCCCGGAATTCATGACCACTTTAACCCTGCCTAATAGTTTCACCTAATTCTTATCAAACATTGTCTTCGTCAGCACGTATGTATATACAACAAAAGTGTTGCGAGCGTGCTATAAAGAGAGTTTTAAATGTAAATAGTAACTTTTAAAATTGTAAAAAGTGGTGAGCTGAATTGCAACGTCCTCTTCTCCTGATATGCCGAGATCTGTAGGAGCAACAATTTTTTTTAAAAAATTGTTTTGTTTATTTGTAAACCTGAGTGGACCAAACTCGATACGCTGAATATATTTAAAATTTCGTATCCTCGAAGTACTACCGCTGAGAAATTTCAATGTGTCATTGTGTGCAGAATCATTGAAGTAGGACAATGTCATCTGATCCATACAAAAACGGCGCACGTAGTCACAATAATCTATCTAATCAAATCAAACTACTACATTCCACGTCACTTTTATGTCAATTTCACACACATGCAGCGCGTAAGTACTACATTCACGCGAATTCATCGACACTTCGTCAGCTTCAGAGTAAACGGCGTTTGATTGAACATAGGGAAGTGGTCCGATGCAACAAAACATATTCCAAGCTCTCCAGCATCTGTGATTGTTCAAGTTCTGTGTCCTTATTATCACTATTTCACATATCATTACGTTTGACATGCTCAAGTGCAAACGTGCTTGGAAGAGGGTGAGCCTACTCCCAAGTTACTAGTTTGTAGTAATATTCAGTGAACAAGGGGTTGTCCGACATCGCTGTAGTAGGCAACTGACAACTTTTAAGGATATTACAATTTCCTAATTTAATATTTGGCAATATTGACGAAAACGGGAAAATGCGATACTACATAATTTGACATCATGCAAATAGGTATATATACTCACGAGCTTACTAAGCAAACGAAACGTATATTGAACAAGCTGCATCGGAGTTTAATCAGCACCGCCGTTTCCAAGCAACCAGGGAATTCAGCAGCACTCACAAATTAGAAACGGCTTCATCTTGGCATCATTCCATTACACTGCCGACCATGTCAAATGTTACTATCAAATAGTCTGACAAGCGATTTTGGATTTCTTACACGCTATCGATTTGTCGTTTCACAGGTTAAAATTTGCACGAATTCCCTGCCGTTGAAACTGAAAATACGCTTTGGATCCCCAATTTTCTACTCGTTTGTCAAATAAAAGTACTCAGCAAAATTACTCGCTGGAAAGGATATAAGCATTCAGAACCCATACTTATCTGAGTTGTTGTACTTATTCTGCACAACTATGCGAGTTAATTTTTTATTTCGTACAATTTGGTTTACACAAAACAGCACGTAAGTTTACGTTCTTGGGCCAAGCAAATATTTTATTTGGCTTAATCATGTTTGCTCCGACAGGTTCCAGAGGCGAATTCAATCACGTTCGGTTTCTTCGGCGTTTGTACAGGTAATTTTGTTCTTTTTTCCATTGAAACTAGTGAACATATGTCCCACTGTTGGTGAGTTGCGTGGTTTACTAAAAACCATAAAAATTACGGGGAGGGTAGAATACGCTTCACAGCTCTTGAGAACAACTGTTTGGAGGATAAATTAGATAGCATCATTAGCGTCCGAAAGAACGTTGCCATTATGGAGACTCAGGAATGTCAATCACTTCTCCAAAATGTATTCCGAACGACGTATGTCGACTGCATGCGACTCGGGACATTTTAAACGCACCGAAATGTTTGTGTTTTTATCGCGCGGCCAGTGGGTCTGCCGAAATCAAATTATGCGACCCACTTTTGCTAAGAACTGTATGCTGATGGTTGAATAAATGAGAAGTTATTTTTGCGCCTAATTTTGCCAAGAAATTTCAATGCCTGTAACGTCCTGAACATCAAAATTTGACCAATTAATTAGTTTTATATTGGGAATTCCGGTAATGCGAGGAACTCGCAATAAGGAATATACTACCACACATGGATTGTGAATCCGCGCTGTAGCATAACTATCCTCACGAAGCCATTTATCTTTCCCGCATCCTATTCCTAGCCGCGTAGTTTGCAAAGTACACTTCAGCGGTCATTCCTACAAGAAGGCTTCTATATTGTAATACGCAATTTTTCCGTATTTTTTGCTAGATGCATTGAGTAAGCGTACCTTGTTAGCGTTGTCCAAATTTCATGTGAAGCAGATTATTAGGCGTAATATTCTTAATTTTACTGTCTAACATCCATTCACCGCGGCTACGGCAATTGTGCATTGACCGAGCAATTAGTGTTAACCATATTATTTGCGCAGCTCATCCACAAATCAATGCCTATCTCATCGAATGCGCCAGCGCCATTAGTATTTTCGTGCATATGAAAACGTTGCTCCTGTGATTCAGATAATTGTGCACATTAATGTGCTGGATAGATCATGTAGACATCAGTTTAGCCTGTCTTAAAAATTTGCTCCATTGTGTTAGAAGTTACTTATCGTCAACAAGGAAAAGTCTGCAATTGGCCAATGCAATATTCTTGACCACACGTTTGTAACATATTGCTTCAAAGTGGTATTATGCCTAAAGGAATTGTCTTTTTATGATGTCTTTCATTCACGTGGACTCAACTACCAGCCAAAAAAAACAATCATCGATATAAACATGGTGGTGAATAAAACTTTTGGTCACTCACCGGATTTGGC